>NC_055966.1:10305143-10440143 GCF_018492685.1 Alosa sapidissima
CTCAGGTGTCGCCAATGACCATGGTTAAGGTCCAAGAGGGTGACAAAAGACTTCTCTCATGTCCAGTTTTTAACATGATGGTCTTGCCATGTGCCTGTGTTTTCTTTTTTGACTCATGCTCGTAAATGTCTTTAAGTTTTTGCTTTGTCAATGTATCATGTAATTTGTGCTTAGGTGTATCTGACTCCAGCCTCTGTGTCATGATATTTGCCTGTAGTATGAGCCTGAATCAGATCGTCCCTAACCTCTTGTGTTGCTTTGCCTGTTGTAGATATGCAAATGAACTCATGTTCCTCTGAAAATGGATTGATCCAATTTCAGTTTCTGTCTCATCAGATCTAACTGTGTAGAATTTTTAAAACTGTTGTAAATGTATGTACTTGTAGATCAAGTCTTGGAAAATAGTTATTATTTCTCTTCAATGGAAATGATTTAAACATCAGATGAAAGACAATTTTAAGTATAATAATAATAATAATAATAATAATAATAATAATAATACATAATGATAACAATGTGTAAAATATAAATATTTTCACCAACCAGTTCATCTACATCTCATTCCAACATTCTTACTAGTCAAAAGTACAACTGAAATGTATAATGTAGATCATTTTAGCACCTGTGATTCAATTACCATAATTTCCCAACTATTAGCTGCAGCTTATACATTGATTTTGCAAAATTTCTTCAGCTATGAGGTTACAGTTTTTTCTGAATGCTTAAACACATTTTTTGTAACTATAGCTTTTTTTGCAAAACTCTACACACAAATGGCAAAACCACTCACTGAGTTCGCAAAACTAAAAGCACAAACACTGCTTTGCACTCAGTTTGCAATTTTGTAACACACACTTTGCACAACTGTAGGCACAATGGCTATTATTTACACTATTTTGCCAACTCTCTGGCACACTTTCTCATGTGAAAACTGTTTTAGATAATTAGTTCACTTTGCAATCAGCCTAAGCACTATAAATAAGCCACAGGTAATGTACAATGGGTACGATGGAGTGAGCAGGAAGAGTGAGAAGAGAATAAAACAGACAAAAAAACAGTCTACATGTGGGGATATTGTCATGTCAGGCCTGGATACGTCATTCCAGAATATATTTTTCCCTGTGACTTGGACTAGGACATTGCATGTGATGGAGACAGAATTTTGAGAGAGACGACCCGATGTAGACTGATTTGTTTTGTCTCAGTGAAATGCTATTTTGTGTTTTGACTTGGAAAAACACACTTGTGTTTGTTTTGATGTGTGTAAATAAACACTAATACTTGAAGTTGGGATCCCTGTATGTTTACAGAACTATGACAAAAGTATGACCTCAAACTGACATAGTCTACCTTGTGCACAGAGAAAGCAAAAGCCAGATGTGTTTTTTATTCATACCATCAGTGTGTTGTTGGCACATTGTGTGCTTACTATTGTGATGGCTTGTGTTTACTGTTAGATACGAAAACACCATTTTTACGAAGGTGTGAAGAGTTAAGCAAGGTGTGTTAGCTTTTGCAAGAGAACTACAAGGTTTTGCCATTTGTGTGTAGAGTTTTGCAAAAAAAGCCATAGTTACAAAAAATGTGCTTAAGCAATCAGAAAAAACTGTAATACACGGGGGCAGTTAATATGGTATATGGTTTTGTTTCTTTTAACTTGCATAAAACATTGTCCTGTGGCTTATACACAATACGGCTAATACACAGGAAATTACTGTATGTATGTCATGTGCCCTGGACATTATAAAATTATAATATTTATGTTACGCTGGGTACATGTGGTGATGTGAACAATTTTCATATGGTATTCCTTGAATGTAAAGGTAATATGTGATTGTTAATCATGATGTTTTGGAATATCTCTTATGAGTAGTTTCAATAAAATACTAATTTACTGAATTTTGGGGTGTTTCCGAATAGTACATTTACAAATAGTAAATAGCATAGCAATGCAGACCTATGTAATCATTTGTATTTCAAGTCTCTGCTGGGAGGTAGGAAGGTATAAATACATTGATTAATGAAGTAGTGGGCATTTCAATTAGTGCTGCAACACGTGTCTCTGAAAACGTAGATTTGCTCATTATTACACATACATCTTGAATTTTATCAACCAAAATGAAGGGCAAAATCACATAATGATTATATGTATGCCAACATCAAACACCACATATGCATCAGTAATCATTTTGAGTGTCTTATGAGTGGTTTAACAAAAAAAAGCCAATGGGCGGAATTTCCTTTTTTCAAATCAGAGGTCAACTTTGAAGGCCTGTACAGCCACAAAGCTACAAGATCCAACTTGCTATCATACCATTTTATACTCCAGAGATATGTCGTTTTCAGAAAAATATAGTGAGAATTTGCCCCCCCAAGTGGTAGTGACACGCCCCTTTTTGGGCCTGTGGCTCATGGACTATAGACCCTTTCAAGAGAGTTCCATTATCAGCATCATAGTTGGCCCCACAAGACTTCCTTTTTAACATTCCATATGTTATCTTAATGCAGAGGAAGTAGATTGGGGCCCAAATAGAACGTTCAAGCATTGTTTTTGTTTTTATTGTTGAAAGGGTCTATAGAGAGTTGTGACAACTAATGTTCCATTTATTTCCAACAATGGTGGCTAATGGAAGCCTCAAATAGTTCCCGGAAGTTAACAATTATTATTACACGGCTCTTCGTAGTGCTGCAGAATGCTCCATTCACTTGAATGGGCCTTCACAACGTTCGGCGGTCTGTTATTCAGAATTAGCAGACCGCCGAACGTTGTGAAGGCCCATTCAAGTGAATGGAGCATTCTGCAGCTGTCAAGGAAAATGGGCTTTGTGCTTCTAAGTCAATTCTTTCATATCACTACGCAAGGATTGGAACTTCATTCAAAAGTGAAAGCAGACGGTTGATCAGCTGTGTTCTAAAGAATGTTTGATTCAAGTTCAGCGTGTGTTGTTGCGAACTATTTGTTTCTCAGCAAAAGCCATGATGAAACGGTAACCCTAGGCTATGTAGACTAAAGAGTCATATCGTGGAGAGTTTATTGTGTCGTTTTGGTAAGTAGCCGTGTAATAAGCGGGATAATGTATAGAACGCCGGTCATTGTCGGGAGATAGGTCCCTTCAGGGCGGAACAAGACCCCGGTTCGCCCGGGTTGGGACCTATCTCCCGACCAGGGCTCTCAAGTTTTGAAGTTTGCAAGGAGTGAGACTTTGTTTCTCGGGGGCAGGGGGGCATTGGCACAGTGCCACGCCCCCTCCCCCTGATCGAAGTACATGAAAGTCCTACGTCTGCTTGAACTACTCGTGGCGCCACGCCCCCTCCCCCTGATCGAAGTACATGAAAGTCCTACGTCTGCTTGAACTACTCGTGGCGCCACACCCCCTCCCACCGATGAACAGACCCACCCTCCCCATGTCCCATCAACCCAGCTTCATGAGAGAGCACAAATTCCATTATTTCAAACACACTGTTTTATTTATTCTAGAACCCTATAGTAAATAATAATAAATTATAATAATAATTTCACCCAAATGGGCCCTTTGAACAGCAGTGGCTCATTCTGCTCTAAACAAACAGAAAACAACCAAATGAGAAAAAGCACATTTAGCCCCAAAATGGTCTCTTGAACAGTGGTGGTTCTGTCCGTTTGTGTGTTTATGAGTGATGTTGTGTGTTGTAAGTGTTTGTGGCAAATTTTGATGCCTTAATGACTGATACTGGGGGCTCCCATTTAAAGCACTGTGGTTCAATGTCAGCCATTTTCACAGTCATGAGGCCATCCTTAAAAATATTCTTGTTTGCAGTAACAGCCAAAAAAATTAAAAAATGGGTCTGTAGGTAGGTCAATATATATATAAAAAAAATTTTCCCCAAGATTCAAAGTAAAAAAAAAAAAGTACAATTTTGGTCATGGTGATTATGAATTTAAACAAATGTGCATATTGTGACGTAACTGACTGGGTCCTCAACCCGTGCCTTCAGGTGCATCACTGCAAACCTCAATCTGATGCAGGTTATGTAAACCAGCCTTTCTCAAACTTCTTTGACCTGAGGCCCAGTCATGGCAGACTTTTAGGTCATAGGGCTCATCTACATGTACCCAACCCCACTCCCTCCAAATCAAATTGTCATTATCACAATCATTATTATGCCTATATTGTTATACATGCACTTTCACTTAAATGTTTTGTGACCTGCACATCAGAGGACTGCTTTACTAATGTACATGTAAGATATAATTAGTTTCATTGCTTTTGCATAGTTGCATGATGCTTGCATGAGAAAATAAATACTTCTCAAAACAGCAACAATTATATGGGCGCTATTGTTTTAGGATGTTTCCCTCGTGCAAGCATCATACATTGGTAGGAAATGGAGAAAAGAATACATGTTTTTTAATTAAGTTTAATTTGAATGCCTGAATGTAATGATTCAGGAAACACAATACCAGCTTTTTTGGCGAGCAGATAGGTGTAAATCGCTGAGCTGCTGATCTTTAACAGATAGAAAGAAGGCTAGCTTTTGTCAACGTTATATTCCAATTTTACTATACAATACTCAGTGCTATACAGTGTATTATACAGTCTCTGCTCTGTTTCTATGGAAGTTCCACAAATCAACGTTATCGATTAGTTTCAGTGCAGACGCCTGCATTGAATGACGCTCATACCACCACTTTATTGTAATGGCTCCATGTTTAATGACATCGATAGCAGAAACGTTTGTTTTCTTTTTTTGTCGGTCCGCGGTATCTTGATCAACTGCGCAGCAAATTATCAGACGAAGCACCGGGGGCCTAATTTCACTCCAAGATTCCGCGGACCACCAGTCTCTACGTTGCGGACCTACATCAAAACAAAACTATTTCTTGATTGGTTGAGAAATCCTATTTTCTGATTGGCCGATAGGTTAGTAACTGAACAGCAGCCCTCTGAGCTGAATGAGCGCACACAGACAGCAACGTTGTGTGACACGTTAGTAAAATATAGCCCTTAGAAATTTCTGTGCGGGCAAGTTAATAATTTCTCGGAGTGAGAAATGCCATGTGTGGCGTGTGAGCGTGTGAAGTCATTGAAATGCGTGTGTCTCACGCTCAATGCGTGAGACTTGAGAGGTCTGCTCCCGACAATGACCGGCCCGACCAATGAACATTTCAGACTCAGATTTACATTATTGGCTCATCTGTACAATAATAATAACAGTAATAAAGTAGTAAAGTAATAGTATTAATAACCTAATTAGAATAATAAACTATTTATGTATCGACTATGACAGCTTTTCTGCTGCTCATTTTTATCAGTTTCTTATTAAATAAATTAAAAGAGACTATGGCCAATAAATTTGGCACACATAATAACCTAATACAAGATAAACCTTGCCTATCCCATTTCAATTAGGCAGCACTAGGCTACACCATGACCAAGCTGTCATTAAGTTTTTGCGTTTGTAGCCTACAACTTTTATGACGTACTTGGGCATTTATAACTTTATCATCATGTCAACATAGGTGTAACGTTATGCGCAATGCTCATCTAGGCTGTGGATTTAAGTGGTTTAATTTTAAAAAGGGCAGCAAAAGTGGGATAAAGTTAACTGCTTCCCCAAAACAGTTCCTCCATAACTGTGGATTTAATCGTTTGATATGATAACTTTCAGTGTTATCACAAAGCTAGCTGGTTCGTTAAATATGGCGAAGCATATTTACAGCCAACGTTGTACTTGCAGCAGTGAAGCTGAGTTTGTTGTTAACATTGTTGGTTTTTTTATTATCATTTTGCATTCATTTTCATTGGCAAAAGCTAGCCTAATATGAGAACCTAGATTTGAGGGAGCTGCAGCTGTTAGCATCAGCACGGTCATATTAACACAGCAGGGCACACTAGCCCAGTGATGAAGGATCGTGTAAAATCCCCATCCCCAGAAAGTTTCAAACCAAGCTTGCGCTCATATGATGCATCATCACTGATCAAATTGCTATTTTCTGACACGATGCATTCCCAGGTGCTCACCTGTCTGAATCTCAAGCTCTTTAGCCATCTTAATGCTGTTCACAGCACGGTGAGTGACAAACGATGACTAAATGCTGTTCATGTTTAGTTCATAGCCTGGTTATTTATCGATGGACTTATATGTCACGTTTTATATTTTATTATGATCACTCGCATTACCATGGGGTTAGTGTGTAGGTAATGCGGTTAACATGCCCACCATTACACTGGAGAGATGTTAAAAGAAACTTTGTTTTATTCTCCCGCTACGATAGCTACTTCAGGTAATTCGCTCATTAGCTCAGATCAGTGACTACCAGAGAAAACGCTGGGGAGAAAACTCAAACAAGTTAATGTTAGACTAGCTGTGTTACAGTTTCTAGTTGCAAAATCAAATTTTCACTGGAGCTCCATGCGCTTTTGTAGGCTACACACAGTCTCAAAAAACTGATTACAGCTTTTCGAGTTACTGTACAAGGTCATTTTTTTATAACGATAATTTAGATACACTTGGGTGGGTGCAATTGCGTTTTCTAAAGAATCTCCCGTCTTGGTTTTGTACAGAAATTAGGCCTAATATTAAGTGACACATAGCGTAAAAGGGAGAAAAAATGGTCACCTTCCGATATTTAGCAGGCTACGATATAAGGTCTGGAATTTAATTTAATATTGTTGTAATGGTATGATAACTACACAGTTTACACAATAATTGCACAGTCTTAGAAATATTGTATATCAGTGCATTTATTGACTGTCAATTACCAAAAATCGTTTTGAACAGTAGCCTATTTAATGCATTCTAATCCATTGTCAATCACTTCCGGGAACTTTTTGATGAACCACGTGACCTTGACGAATTTTGAACAGCCATTGTCGCAACTCTCTATCTATAAGGCTCTGCCACGTCTGTGCTGGAACCCTAACCCAACTCCAACACTCCACAAGTGTTTATGTGGAGTGTTGGAGTATTGTGTGTAGGTTGATGAGAAAAAAATGAATTGAATCAATTTTAAGATGAGTCTGAAACATAACCAAAGTTATGTGCCATTTTAGCTGGGTTCAGTGAAGATGAGCCAAGCTGAGTGCTGATCTGTTGGAGAATAAATGTATTAGCCAGGAATACCAAGCATAAAATGTTCTAACTTCATAATTTGTTGTAATGTGTAATGCAATCTCGTGGCAAGGGTGATTTAGTCCATTGAACATCTGTCAAACTGTAAACAGTAAGAAACCTATGTTGTATATGGTCATTTCTGTGGTCCATGATTATTGCCTATGATTATTTGTCAGATTTCACTTGCTTATCTTATGACAAAAACAAAAGGAAAAAACCTAGCAGACAGCCAAGAAATAGGCTTGAAATGGCCACATTTTGACCTTTGTCATCAGGGTTTTCTGTGGTGTCTTGAAAAGTCTAAAATGCAATAATATGAATTTTAGGGCTTAATAGGTCATACATTAGAATATTATGCAGTCGGTCTTACATATGCTTAGGTAGGTCTTAATTAGGTTGCTGCTTATTTTATGCTACTTCTAGTTGTCCTTTTATTGGTCTTTCACCGAACAGTACAATTACAATGTAATAGAACTACAACTGATAACTGATACAAACTTTTAATTCATATTTTTTGCCAGTTTTGGCGTGAAATAGGTCTTCCTTTTCATCCATAAAGGTCTTTAAAAGTGTTAAATGTGACTTTTTGAAACCAGCAGAAACCTCACCATTATGTGTACGTGGTCCACTTATCCTTATGGGAATTGGGGTGTTTGTTTTTAATTCCTTTTTTGACTGCAAAATATTGACTCCCATTTTGTTGCCCCTCAATTTGTTTTAGTTAGCATGGCTAATTGACTAACTTTTAGATTGTTGTTTTTTCCACTAGAAAAAGAGTGCTTGGTTGTACAGTAGGGACTGCATACATGAATGAACAAAGAGAAATGATCAAAGATGTATGTCACACAGTACAAGGTATTCGTATCCCCAGTTTGGCTGCTAAATTCATTAGACATTCAGGTGACCTGTTTGTGTATATTTCTTTGTAAATGTTTCTTAGATGTACATTGTGTTTGTGCATGTGTGTGTGTGTCTATATTTGTGATGTGCTCACGTTTGAGAGCTTGTGTGTGTGTGTGTGTGTGTGTGTGTGTGTGCGTGCATTGTTCTCCTCAGGGCATTTCACCCACGGCTCTCCGGCCCTACGTGACTTGGGTAGGGTTCTGATCTACCAGCTGCAGCCTCCCTATGCACAGATAACACAAATTGACTTCCTGCAATTTTTGTGTAATTGCTGACGACCAGAACTGAGACACTTGGGGTGGAGTGAGAGAGTAATGCCAAAGGAAATCAGCTTCATTTAAAGGCTGTATATTCTGAATCTGACGTTGTGTTCCCTCACGTGATGATGGCATAGGTGGATTTCGGCCAGACTGTCGTATATGACTATACCGCCCGAAGAGAGGAACAGTTGCAGTCTGTTTTTAGGTAAAATGTAAATAGCTCTAATATATCTGCTTTAGTATCATTCAATCTGCATTTGCTCTTGAAGGTTTTACCCTCAGCTTTTATGATCAGAGCTTTTGCGAGCATTGAAGATGATAGCAACAGATCAGACTTTACATGGACAGTTGCAATCTGTAAGTGATCGCTGACATAGCAATCGGTGGCACAACTTATTTTATTTGTTATGCTTGAGAGGGAGACATCTTAACTCATGTCCTTGTGATATCCCTGAAAGACCCTGTGGTCATCCTAGAAACATGGCGCGGTGGGTGTTCTAGGGTGTGGGCAACTGCTCCATTCTCAGTCCCTGCTGGTACAAAGGGTCAGCATTTAATTGTATCAGTGTCTATGCTCAAGGGACAGGCTTAAAACAAGCAGAAAGGGAGAGAGAAGAGGAAAGATGCAGAGAAACATTTGCTGATATTTGAGGTTGGAGAGAGTTACTTCATTGAGAGGACATAGTTGTGGTCCTCATATCTATTGAGCCTGAGGTCATGGACGATAGTGCCATGATGATGCTTATTCTACAAAGACAATATACAGTAGCTGAGGAGGATGAAGAGCTCATCTCACATCTCTAAATGATATGTGTCAATTATGTTCAATTGAAAGCATTCAGCTGATGCTATATCTGGCCACCCTAAATTTGCCTCAATAGCAGCAGATTAGTTTATGTTTTGGATCTCAGCCTGAATTGTGTCTTCACAAAAGGTATTGTCAAATTGTGCTTTTGGGTTCAGTGGAAAGGGATATTCAAATCACATCTATTAATACCTCCGCACTCACACAGGAAGTAGGCTACTCATTAACATCCATGAATTGTTACTATCCAATCCCCAAATGGAGACAAATTAAACAAACAAAAATGCAAGTTAGCTAAATTTCACCAGAGCTAAACCAATGTTAGCCCAAATAAAAAACAAATAAATAAACACTCATAAACACAAACATTCGGTGAAATGTGGGAAAAGCCTGTGACTTGACTCTCCACCATTAGTGCTGACATATGCTGAATGGATAATGGCCTGCCTCCGACCTGGTCTGTTTATTTAATACGGCTATTCTGAGATTAATGAGCTATGCAGCATATAAAATGTATATCTACACATTTACTTCCCCTGAAGGAATGTGGGAAATTTAAAACCTCTGGATTTGGAAATCTTAGTGAAGTCATGAGCAGACACCAGTATTGAGAGAGGATGCTCATTTTTATAATCCATACTCTTGTTTCTTTTAACATGTACATTGCATAGTGGAAGCAATTAACATACTGACTGGAAAAGCCAAAATACTGTGATTTGCACCCTGCTGACAGTACTGCACCATGTGTGTGTGTGTCCTTGTCCTGCTTGCTACCTGCTGCCAGCTTGCTGCCTGCTTGCTACCTGCTGCCTGCTCAGGAGCTTGTTTAAGTGCTGCTACCTGCTGCCTTCTGCTGCACTGGTCTGTGGTAATCCTACCTGCTGCTGCTGTTTGCTGCCTGAGGCCTGCTGCTACATTACTCTGTGGATACCCTATTTGCTGCTTCATTGCTGTTCCATACTCTTATGAACCCCTCTCACCCTGTCCACCCAGACTGGCGTACAGTCTGGTTTCCGTGCTGGGTATGGATGCACGACAGCCACTATAAAGGTGTTAAATGGCATTACCTCCACTCTAGACACCAAACAACACTGTGCTGCTATTTTCATCGACCTTGCCAAAGCCTTTGATACCGTTGACCATTCCATCCTCATCAGCAGGCTGAGCAGTATTGGGGTCCATCTCAATCCTATACGCCTCTGGTCCATCTCCCTCCTCTGTCCAATCCACGCTCCAGGATAGCTTTCTCCAAGTACAACATGCCTTCTCACAACTGAAATTGTCACTCAATACATCTAAGACAAAAGCCACGTGGTTTCATCGGAAGGGTGTTCCCTCTCCGTCTCCATTAAACATCTCCACTTTTGAGGGGGCAATCCTGGAGCAAGTCTCCATTTACAAATACTTGGGCATCTGGTTAGACACTACTCTATGGTTTTCACATCACATCTCCCGGTTACAGTCTAAGGTGCAGGCCAAACTCGGTTTCCTTTATTACCATCACCACGCCAAATGACTATTCTCCCCGCACTTGATTTCGGTGACACTATCTATAGAACTGCATGTAAGGGCACTCTCGCCAAATTGGACACACTCTATCACTCTGCTATCCGTTTTGCTACAAATGCCCCCCTCAACACCCGCCACTGCAGTCTTTACTCTCTGGTAAATTGGCCATCACTTCACACTCGTCGTCATTTTCACTGGCTCACTCTCATTTACAAGACCCTCCTTTAACCGACACCGCCCTACCTGTCCCGCCTGCTGCATCGACAACCCATCACATATAACACCCGGTCCTCTCTCCACATCCTGCTAACAACCCCCAAAACCAGATACACACTTGGTCTTGCATCATTCCAGTCAGCTGCTGCCGTTGACTGGAATGCACTACAAAAACACCTCAAACTGGTCAAATTCATTTCCATCTCAGCCTTCAAAGACACCATCTCACACCTTCTCACAGATTCCTGCAACTGCTTCCCCTCCATTTAACCCTCCTCTCAATCAATTGTTTACTTTTAATGTTTTTATGTTTTCATAATTGTTATTTTTTTATATATTCTGTGCTGTTTATGTAATCCTGTTCTTTGCTCGTGTCTGTATGTCTGAGTAGTTTTATGTTAACCCTGTGGGTCCCTGTTGCTGTCGTGTTGTCTGTCTGCACATGTCTCACTGCCCCCTTCCCCTTCTCCTCCAAGAAGCTTGTGCTTCTTGTCAGGCCATCACCGTAAATAAGAACTTGTTCTTAATGATCTGCCTGGTAAAATAAAGGTAAAATAAAAATAAATAAAATAGTGCCACCGCCAGAGCCACAGGCAGGTAATAGTTGACAAAAGCATTTTTCGTTCGAAGATTCCCTGTGCCAAAGTTCATTTTGTTTACTTTCGTTACTCCTCCCGAGTTCATCTCTCTTCCTTTTCCTGTGAAAGTAAAACAACAAAAGGAACAATTAATGCTGTGTGAACCCATTTAATCATTGTCTAGTTAAACTAGGCCTGCACAATATTGTTGTGATATTGAAATCATAAAATTTACATGACAGAAGAATTAAAATAACATAATTGTAATCTTTTTAAATATACATCAGATTCTAATAACATATATATTAGATGGCTAATAACATCACTGAGGTCTTAGTATCTCTTTGAGGCATGCTTATATGCACTGACAAACATCAGACCAATATAATGAGTATTGATTGAATTTAAACAAGGTCCACATTCCGTATAAAATAGAAGGAGAGAGAACACCGCCACGGGCATGTAATAGTTGACAGAGTATAGATAAGATTCCTTTTGCCAAAGATCATTTTGTTTATTTTCTTTACTCCTCCTGAGTTTGGGTGTTCATCTCTCTTCCTTTTCCTGTGATACCTAAAGGAAAACAAAAGGAAAAAATAATGCTGTGTGAACCCATTTAATCATTGTGTACCGGTAGTTAAACTAGGCCTGCACAATATTGCTGTGATATTGAAATGTTATCATAGCGTTTTTGAAGCTGCAGCTACAGACCTCAATGACCTCACTAGCGGAGTTTCAACTGTCAGACCTGGAACTTGATTTTACAGGAACAGGAACGTTTTTGCGTGTTTCCTATGGGGTCATCCCTATGTTCCCCGGGTCCTATGTTCCCCGCTCGGGGTTAGGGTTAGGATTATGGTTAGGTTAGGGTTTTAAAAAAGGGTCCTATGTTCCCCGGTCCCATAAAAAGCGGGGAACATAGGACCCGGGGAACATAGGTACGCTCCCTTTCCTATAGACGAACGGCCCGGTTACGTGTCGTTCCGGGAAGTTATACTGGGCCTCGGGGTAGGTACTTCTGTGCGGCCCTGAAAGAACTCGAGGTTCTTTCAAAAAGAACTCGAGGAAATGTTAAATAATAGTTTAAAAAGTATAAAAGTTACAAAGATGAAAAATACAAAGCCCACATGTCCTAAGAAAGACCTACGTAACATAGTTTGAATGAAGTTTCTACGTTAAATGGTTGAAGCTGCATTAAATGTGTTAGAAGAAGAAGAAGAAACCTAGGAAGAACAGTACAGTGTATTTTCATGCACTGTAATTACATGTTAGGCTGTAAGCTGATTGAGTTCAGGTAGCCTACTCTGAATGAACAAATTTCCGATAAAATAGGCTTTATAACTGGTTAACGTTATAGGCTAGTGTACAGAAAACTGTTCATGCAATCCAGGCTTTCGAGTTTAATCTCACAGAAGGGGATGATAATGGGATGGGGATGACTTTACCTGATATGAAGTGAGCACTACAAACACGAGCCTCTTTGATCGTAGCATTGTCCCAGTCTGTCCGTTAAATAATAGCTTGCAGCCACAGATGTCGTCTATTATTTTGAAACGGATGAGATCCTGCAGGAATCCTGAAAAACTTGACTCCACAAGTGGTGCGATTTTCACATGCAACAAATAGGCATTTTTTTCTTGACGAGAAATTCTCTGGTTAACACACAATTCAATGTGAATTTTCCTGTAACATGAACCGTGAAGGGGTCCATTGTTATTGGTGTTTTTGTTTTGTTTATACCTTGCTGCTCTGAGGTACACAGACTTGCAGTCTTTGTCTAATTTCAACATTTTCAACTCCCAAATCAGGGTAGATAATTGCACTCACTGGAACATGGGACTTGTGGGACATGTGGAGTCTAAATAGCTGTGCTTATTCACGTCACTATCACTGCCTTTTTTTTGGTAGTTATGAGATTTGTTCTCTCTCTAACTGCCACACCTCTGTTATGCGTTCATATCCCTTTTATCTTCTAGTCGGTATGGGTGAAGAACACTGATAGGGATTTCAATCAGTCAAACAGCTGCAGTGGACAGTCCAGGCTCCAAAAACACCAACAAAAACAACCTGGGCAAACCTAGCCCATAAAAACATAACAAACAGCAAATCACAGACGAGATGCACGTTTAGGAGATTTTCAATTGCACGGGAGCAGCACGGGAGGGAGGGGGAGGAAGTAGCAAGCTAGCTCTCTGTTTTGTTTGAAAGTCAACAGAAGTGATGTTACCCAGCATCGCTTAGAGCACCTTTAAACTATCAACTTTCCTTCAACTATGCAACCACCATGTCTATCCTATCAACACCTTAGTAACCATCTCTGCATTATCTGTTTTAACTATACATGATATTTTACATAAACATTTTTGCATTTTCATGCACTGGTAATTCCTTGGAAATGCATTTCTATGTATTGGATGTTTTCTCTCCTAGCTCTCTCTCCTGTGCTAAAACCTAGAATACAATGGTATGCTTCATCTCGATATATCACTTGTGTAGAAAAGTATTGGTTAACAGGGCAGCTCTGTAATACTTTGTATTTTATTAATAGTTCATATTAAATATATGATTCTTTTTTAAAAATAATGATACTTATATTTGATAACAGCATCATGTTTGTCACACAATTTTTTACTGGCTATTACTGGCTGTTGCCTGTAGTTCCCCCACTCACTCTCATGCACATGTGCACACACACATGAATTGTCGTCATATCTCCATATTCTTAAAATAATATCAAAGTACTGAAGGTCAGCTTGTGGGTGCGTGTGTCTTCAGTGTCACGACAGTCACGGCGTCTGTCCCCTTTTTCCTGCCTTGTGGCTGCCAGGTTTCGGGGCTTTTGCTGTTCTATGCGCACGTGTGCATGTGCTCAATAGGGTGCTTGGCGACTTTTGTTTATCTCTTACCCGTGCAATGGCTCAGAGTCTAAAACAGCACCCATTGTTTTTTGGGACCATTGTTTGTTTACTGGTGTAGGGGAGGACAAAGGAGGAAACAGTGGCTCGTCTGCAGTACTTGTCTGGCGTCAACAGGCATCCCAAAAATTAAAGGGTGTGGGTCATTGTTTTGGGGTTTACGCCTCACTGTCTATCTGTCTAGGCAGTGGTAAGACAAAGAGATGTTCAGGGGCAAAGACGTGCTATCAAGCCAGATCTTTAGATTCTTTTATTGGCATCACCCCAGAATGTATCTAAATCTATCTTATAAGCCATCACTCCCACTTATGTAACATACTAGTGTATTTTGCATGCAGTTATTTGTTTATTAGCTGTGTACAGTATAAATGATTCCTAAGTATGTTTTCATAAACATGATGATTTCTTCATTCTTCGGCCTCGGGCTTATTCAAAGAGTCTTGTTTATCCAAATCAGTACCTCTGTCCCATTCTGAAATTGTAGGTATGTCTTCAGCAGTTCAAACGTGTAATTTCCTAAGGCAATAGGGTCATCCATGTTGGACATTTCAAATATATCAAATTTGAATTTGGTCTTAGGCAAACTCTTGATTTGAGCTCTTTAAAAAGCTAGATCTATTATGTGTAAAAATGTATCACTGTAGTTGAATGATGGTGAAAGGCTGCATCCCTGCGTATGAAGTATAGGTGTGTGTACATGTGTGGGGAGGCCGCGGCAGATGAAAAAGCAAGGCAGGGGTGAAAAAGAATGTCTAGGCAATAAGCTCCTTTTTCTTGTTCCCACTGCCAAGCTCTGATAAGTGCACGCTCCCCCATAATGAATGAAAATGAGAGCGGGCAGATAATCATTCCGATAGGAGGCCCCCAATGGCCGGGTTGGGCCTACACTGGCGCACTGGAACCTCGGCCTCTGCGCAGCGCTCGTAATTATGACCCACTATCAGTGCAGAGGTGCCACAAATGGTTGCCTGCCACTGGAATTCCATGGCATAGCTACGACATACGGTCAGAGGTGTGGTTGTGTGTCAGCAGTCTTTTGGGTGGCACTACAGATGAAGGGGGGATAAGGAGACCCAAGAACTCATACTGCACTGCAGACGCTTGTCTCATGAAGTAGTGATATGTGACAGCGCTGGCACATGTCTGTCGGATTGTAGATTAAACCCACGGAGACGTGTGCCATATGCTCATACAGTAAGTTGTATTCAGCTCTGTTGAGAATGAACGGTGGTGGCCACGGCCGAGTGTTCCTGTGATAGTTCACGTAATCGCAGTTGAATCTTGGTAAACAGTGCACTCTGGCCTAGTTTACAGGATGTCTACAATCAAAGCAATGAATGAGTTTTGCTCGTAAATCTCTGTTGTATTTACTTCTGGCTTTGAAGATTCATGGTCATTATGAGGTCCGCCTTCCCCATTCGGCATTTACAGTACAAAATGCTAAATCTAGTTCTCTTTTGTTGACTTTAGAGACACTGTCACTGTTTTTGGATGAGAAGTGTAGCTCCCAAATAAGGTCATACTGCCATCCATCTCTGGCCTCCCATCTTTCATCTTTCTTTCCGCTTCTCATTGGAGAGCTCACTGGCTTTGGCGTCACACTCTGAATGCCTCCGCGATACGTGACTGTTTACTCCTACAATGGCCATTTCCCATACGTCCCCTGACTGGGCATAACGTCACCACACGGCGTAGGAAATGAAATCATTAAGCGAAACAACAACAACAAAAAAACACAATATCTGTAAAATTGCTTGTCACTTTTATCATTACAGTTTACACATACAGAACATTGTGTCTTTCAGTGATAACATTTATATACTGTATCTATATGTTTATGTTAATGTTTCCCTTTCGTGCCCGTGCCGAACATTCCATTTTTGGTGCTGGATGACCTCCTTACACAAAAAACCTTATTTCTTGAGTATAATACATACCATCAATGGGATATACATACCATTGTAATCAGAAGGGTCAGTTCTATCAAATGATGTAAAATACATATGGTAATGTTGATATAGTAATGAACAGTCTTTGAAAATCCTCTCCAAATGTATACCGAAATTCATTAAAATTGAATTTCATTCACATAAAAATTAATTTTCATCATATTTCTATACGAGATAGAGAAAAATATAGAGTGTATGACATGTTCAGCAAGTTGTGGGCTATTTAACAAAAAAGACTGAATTGGAATATCATTAACCTTTCAAAAGTTATGATAAATTAAGTGATAAGTGTAAAAAAATGCAGGAAATGGGATTTAGAATGTTGACAGAATTCACATTCTCTTTCTCACCAAAAACATAAAAGTATGCATAAAAACTAATAATGAAGTCAGACACAATGGTTTAGATTTATTTGGTCCATAAGAATAAACCATTTATTTGTATATAAGCAAATGCTACAGTCAACAATAATGATATATAAAAGAAAAACATGTACCTTACCAGTAATACAGGAAGTAAGTATACTGTATATTTATTGAAGATCAATTCTGAATAGAGACATAGAATACATTTGATTCAACAGATACAACTTCCTTATATAAATTAGTGTAATATGAAAATGATATACATCTATAAAATGTATTATTTATGAAAAGCTAGGAATACAATCAACTTCAACATCACTCAAAAATCAATGTGTCTAAACATTTGAAAGTGGATTACATAGAACAAGCCTGTTGAGAATAAACACATACACACATATACACACAAACTCACACACACACACACACACACAGAGGAGGATAGGGAAAGGTGGGGTGGGGAACCTGAAGGTTAAACACAGAAGACCTATGACTCATAACGAAACGCATCCCCTTCTGTAGAATGCCAAATCTGACAGCAATTTTGTTTACCAAAAAAGCAGTCACCTACCGCTAAACTCCAGGCCATACAAGCTACTTTAGTGTTATTATGTATTGTTTTTATAACAAAGCCAACAATTTTTCTTTGGCTCCTGCTGTACAGGAATATGTACTTGATGAAAAGACGACAGAGTAGTAGTTGGAGCAGCTGAAGGCGAGGCTGAAATTTTGACGGAAATGCCTGCCAGCTGTTGTGATAGATTTTCGCCAAAGTCTTTCTAGCTGTAGCTACCAAACCTAGGTTCAACACCAGATTCTGCATTGCTGAACTTGAAATAATAAGAAACTACTGACAACAGCAATGTCAATGGAGAAAAAGTGTACACAATATGTATTTCTCATTTGGTCAACGCTCCCTGATCCCTTCAGAGACTTGGTTCCCCAGTAGCAATGGATATTAGGGAGGGAAATGAAGTCCCATGTCAATAATCAATCCCAGAAAACTGTGAAACTCTTCTGGGGTCTCTTCGTCCCATGCCCCTGCACTGTGTGTTTGCATACGACGGCCTACTAAGCACAACCTCCCACCCGTTCCGGTTGGTAAAACCACATATGCCTGGGACAACAACATAAAAATCAACATAACAAGTCTATTTCACAGTGTTTTAGTGGCAGTCTACACCACCCTACGCACGCCACCTAAATCTATACCTTCTTCCTCCATCCTCACATGGTCTTCAACATTGTGAGCGCAAGCTCATCAGCAGTCAGCTACCTCTTCAGGCCTGCAAGGAGGTCTGTGTAGGTCTTGTCATCCTCCATCTGAAACAACAGTAAAATCGTACAAATGTAATACATTTATTAATTTAAAAAATAAAATCACAAAACTACAGATGTGTGCGTGTGTGCACATACATACACAAGAAGAGGTAGCCTAAACTATTGAAGCATTTTGAGTAACTCAAAAATATTTAGAAGTATGAAAAGTCATTTTATTACACATGGGTTTAGCTACCCTAAATCTGATTGCCTGGCTGGCATTAAGATAAAGACAGATTACATTTCACCTAGTAACTAACTGCTTAAATGCAATAATGACATTTCTGACATAATATGTGATTTCACATCATGTTTTCTATAAAACTACATATTGAGAAGAGTAGAATATCAAGTCATGCCATCTTAGAAAATGTTGAGACAAGCACGTCTGATATTTGTCATTTAGAAGTTAGCAAGGTAAAACCGTTCACTACAAACTGCCTAGCGAGGTAACAACCTGAGGAGAGGCAATACGTTAATTAGCACTACATTTCTGACAGAATCCGTGATTTCACATCTTGTTTTCTACAACTACATATTGAGAGGAGTAAAAATATCGCTCAACTTATTTCATGTAAGAGAACGCAACTTAGAAACGCGGCGCCCATTGATTTATTCAGCTTTGGTATGCTATACTGACTTGCCAATATAACGCTAACAAGCAAATTGGTACTAGAAAACAAACTTACTCACAGGTTATATACTAACAGGTTTTTAAATGAAATTGTCAAATGAAATAACTGATATCAAAAGCAAACGAGAATACTGTCAGCATTACGGGGAAGATTTCAGAAATAAAATCAGTCATTGGACAGCTGAGATATTAGATGATTGGTCATCGTTAAAATGTTAACGAAATTAGAACGGTCGGGCTTGTAAGGGTTAACATGCAACAGTTATAGAGTTAGACACTCATCTGTACTAATGTCTTAAATATGTCAGAGTTGGAGTTAAGTTGGAGTACCAATGTTTATTTGTTAGCTTGAAATGATGGATTATCATACATTATATTTTGTTTTGATAACCCATTTGTAGCTTTCTATATAGTGATCTGCATGGAAGCCACAAGACTCACAGATTCACAGAGAATCCATAGCTTCTTGTAACGTGCAAATATTTATAGGAATCCTTGGAGACTCATTATGTAATGTTATTGTGTTCAGAACACAATTCCTGCAACTATTGTCTCCGAGCACAGGTAACATAAACATTAACAGTGAGGGAAGGAAAGTTTGTCTTTTCCTTGGAAAAGGGCAGTAATTTGGCTTTTATTTTTGGTGTAAAGGGCGCAAAGCCAACACACATAGACTTTTGACAGTTAATGGATGATGTTTAACATTTTCTGCCTCTTAAAGTATCATGCAAATTAGCTTTCTAGAATTGTGAAATGAAGCCATTCTTTTTTTCTTCTGATTTTTTTCAGTGGATGCATCAGTTCAGAGAAGTAGTTGTAAAAAGCACAGCATCTTCAATTAATGTATGAGGAGCAGGCTGCAGAGATGAGCCTTTTTTATCAAAAGATGCTTCTATCGTCTTATCAATGCCCCAGAGAGCAGAGAGCTCCTTTCATCCGGCATTCAGAGGGACGAGTCGGGGAGATGTGGTGGCGCCTGAGTGGGCTGGGCTGGGCAGGCACCATCCCCATGCTTGATTTGAATTAAAAATTTCAGGAGGTGGAAGTGAAGGCAGAGCGAGAGAGAGATGTCCAAGATAACATATTTCCTGTCTGTCTCGTTCATTCGCTCCCCTCCTGGCTATAAATTTCTGGGACACTTGTCTTCGGGAAAACTTCTTCCAGTTTTTTGGGCACCAGACAACACCCCAGGTGTTTTGGAACGTAGCAGGGAGACGGGTTTTGGACCATGGCTGCTGCTCTGCTGCTGATCAGATATTGTGTGCTTTTCACATTTTGGACATTGTCAGGTGAGAGCAATTGAATTTTCCCATTGATTCCCATTGTAAAACTGAAATGTATTTTCCAGTACACTCTAAAAAGTGATGTGTTAAAATGACACATTGCTGTGTGTGCTCAGGGACAACACATATTGTGTCAATTTCAACACAGCAATTATGTGGCTGGGTGAAAGGTTAAAGACAAATTTCAGCTATATCTAACAAAAAAAATCCTGTATTTTAAACTGTCTTTCACCCAGCCAGCCACACAATTCAGTAGCATCTTATAGATGAATTGTAATGAATTTATAGCGACTTCCAACAAGGAAAACAAAAGGTGCAGCATGTACCAGTTTGAATAGTTCTTCTTAATTAGTTGCTTAGCCTCTAAATTAGAAGTCATGTTGAAAATATACAATTTTAGGAAGACAATGCTTATTTTTTAAAAAAAGTGTCAGTGTCAGATAGGCAGAGGAGATTAACTTGTTAGTCTGTAATGCCAACATTCATTATTGATTGCATTTGCAGACATCTATTCAGTTTCTATTCAGTACCGATGAAATATACCATACAATCACCTGTATTCATTTCCACATCTTGGCCATTCAGGAAGAGTTAAAGTGTCATGCAGGAAGTCTATCTTTGTTTGTGCTTATGGTTGTAATATTTCCTGGACGTTTGTCAGCAGCCTACAATTAGTCCCCTGAAGCTATTTATGACCCAATCAGCTCTTAAACAATAGAGAAACACTTGTAGGCTGATCTGATAAGTACCAGTTAGTGCTGTTGACATCAAGGAGGGGATTGCATGGGCTCCTTATTTTGACTTTGACATCACTTTGTATGCTTCTGTTCATGTTTTGTAACTCAATCAGATGCAAAAATCGAGATTGTTGCCGGCGAACCAGATGTAAAGGTGAACGACCGTTATCTTTTGCTGTGCAAAGGTTGGTATTCATTTGATTTTGTATCTAACATGAGACAGCTAAAATGAAAAATAAATATTATATGTACTCTTAAAAAAATTAGATAAACAATTTAAATAATAGTTTATAAACTTTGTGCCTATGCAGAAATCATTCTTGTGCAACAACCATTGCTAATTTGAAAGACATTTTGAACACCCTCTGACCTGGTGTTTTTGGGCAGTCCAGTGGCACTTTGTAAATTAGTATCCAATTGCAGTCAGAGCCAAAGCCAAAATATCCTGTGATATATGACTGTTTCCTTCAGCTGGGGGAGAAGGAACCATCACTTGGTTTTTCAATGACGAGGAGGTCGAAGAGGACAATGAAGACTTCTTGACTGAGAAACTTGACGAAACATCAAGTAAGCTTATAATAAACGCAGCCAAGCTCAGTAACACAGGGACGTATACCTGTAAATGTGAATATGACAGTGGTGGAGACAAGGAGACAAGCGCTGACGTCTTTGTTTATGGTAAGGATACAGGCATTTCACACACAGATACATATAACATATGTACATAAATACAAACAAGCAGCGTCCGAAATGTATATTTAGCCCTTTTATCTTTCACCTCTCAGAGCCAATTACCTTCGGCAAGACGGCAACCTACCATGAGTTCTTAAAAGGTGGACAAGCGCTCATCCCCTGTGTTGCCACTGGGAAGCCTGCAGTGGAGGTCCAGTGGTACCGGAGCAGCACTCAGCTGGGTACTGATGGTATGAGGGGCACTCTCGCCACGGCCTCTTCTGGTTTCTTCTGTGGTATGGGGCGTCTGGTTTTCGCCTGCATGGCTCCGCTGGTGGTGGTTGGTGGAGGGATGGCGATGGTGGATGCCTTGATGGGGAGATTTCCATCCGATTTGATCTCAAATCGAAGGATGTTTTTTCCACGTGGGGAAAACATCTGACATCAACTCTGAATTTTCGTCCAACCTCTATTTCAGTGATGAGAGCATAAGGCTTCTTTAGAATTAAAGAATAGTGGGGAAATAAAGTCTGCCCCATTTAGCACGAAATACCACCATTGACAGCCTTAATGAGTGTATGTGTGCTTTCCCAGCTCACTCCTATCATTTTTTTTGAAAATATGTGACTCTCAAATGACTTCCTGCCTTTGTCTTTTTTTTCTTTATTTTCTCCATTCTTCTTAGGAAAACCAAGGATCACTGTCCGACCAGACAACATCCTTCAGATTGATGATATTCAGAGGGAAGACAGGGGCACTTATACCTGCAAAGCCTTTATAAAAGGCCGTCCATTATTTGAGACGCTAGATATCTCTGTTGTCGTCAACAGTAAGTAATTCATAGGTGTTATTCAAAAAGAACAGGGGTCCAAGTATTGAGTCTGTGGTACTCCAATGAGCATTTGGTGAGGCTTAGAGGCTTGAGGAAAAAATTATGATTTAGTGAGCCACTATGTTGAAAACATCTGAAGAAAAATAAGAGTTCAGTTTAGTCACAGACAGTAGAGCAGTTTTGGCACATCACACTTGTAACCAGGCTGATTAAGCAAACAATTAAAGGATAATTCCGGTATTTAGCACTTTGAGTCCCTTTTCTGGTTTGTTTTGGATGAACTAGAGTGGTAGACACCGAAATGTTGACAATTTGACGAAATACCGGAATTATCCTTTAAATAAATTATTTGTGAGACAGGAATTCAAAAGCATATGAATCTTGACTAAAAAATAACTCTACAATTTGAGCCTTTTAAAATCATATTCACTATTCTTCAATATTCCTCATATAAAAAATGTAAATCTTGTCATTGTGACCCAATTTAATATCAGATCCTCTTTTATCCTGCAGCACAGCCAGTAGTGGAAATACACGAGAAACAGAAGACTGTAAAAAGTGGACCTGATTCTACTGTTTCTATTACATGCTCGACCTCAGGAGAGCCAAAGCCTGAGATTACATGGTCAATGTGAGTAGTAGTCAGGTCCATAAGTATTTGGACTGTGACACAATTTTTGTAATTTTGCCTCTGTACACCTAGCCTGGCCATGCCCATCTAGAATCTCCTTTCAGTGAGATACTAATCTGGCAGACAACAATTCACTTACGTTTCCCTCGGCTTCATATTGTGACTGGCCAATCAGCCCAACGAGATGTAATCAAAATTAAAAGTGGCCGTGGTAAACGGTAGTAGCAACACCTACAAACATCAGAAATTGCTGTTGAAAGAATGTGTACATTTATGTACAACAAAGGTAGGCCTAAATACCTGACTGCCGATGCAGTCTATTGTCAGTTTGTAAAGTGTAGGCGAAGTAGGAAGTAATGTTGGGAATCTCTGCTCAATGTGGTTGGTTAAGCCGCTGGACCAATGATTTCTAAGTTAAGGCAGTCTACGCCCGTTACAGTGCTAGAGTTGAGAGGCCAGACTCTCTTCACAAAGTGGTTTTACCAGGGTACTGTACACCACTAGAATGTATCTGAAATTAAATAATCAAGATGTGCTTGAAGTGCAGACTTCCACCTTTAACTCAAGGGCTTGAACAAAAATGTTGCATCAACTGTTTAGGCATTACAGCCATTTTTAATTTGCAATCAATGACTGACTGAAGTCTGGAACCCATAGACATGACCAAATGCTGAGATTCCTCTCATGAGATACTTCCCCAGGCCTTCACTGCAGCCTCCTTCAGTTGCTGCATGTCTGTGTGTTTTCCAGCCTTCAGTTCTGCCTTTGTGAAAAGCATACTCAAATTAGGTTGAAGTAATCTGACTGTCTTGGCCATTGAAGAATAATTTCTTTGCCTTGAGACATTTTTGGGTTGCTTTTTCAGTATGTTTGAGTGATTATCCATCTGTACTGTAAAACACTGTCCTATCAGTTGTGCAGCATTTGGAGGATAGTATATCAGAGCTCATCTTGCTACTTCTATCAGCAGTCCGAACATCAATAAACACCAGTGACCCTGTTCTCTCAACAGATATCTGTTACGTGTACTCTCAACAGCCTTAGGCTACATGTCCATGCCATAACATTGCCTCCACCATGTTTGACTGATGGATGTGGTATGCTTTGTTTTGAGCCGTTCCTGTCGTTGTCCAGACTTTTTTCTTCTCATCATTCTGGTCTAAATTAATCTTGGTTTAGGTCTGGCCTTCCTGATATTTAGTGAAAAAAGTGTTTTTCACCATGTTGTAAACAATCTATTTGTATCCATGATTGCCGATCATGATGTCCTTGACTGGGCTAGATGTTATGAATGGGTTTTCTGTCATCATCGACTACATTAGTTGCAAATTGGTGGGGGTGGGGGGGTGGGGTCAGCCTATACATCCACTGTAGCGAAGGGCGAGAACAGTCACCCAACCTTTTCTCTCCCTTCCTGTTCTTGTCCGCCCCTTGTTATACTTAACATGTGCAGTGGTATGCAATAGTGACCCATCTCAACCCCACTCACTCTAAAGACCAATTCGCATCAAAGATTCGCCACAAACAAATCCGTTGCAGAGAGAACTTGCAGCTGTGTGAATTAAACGCTGCATGTCATCGCCAACTGTTGCAAGCCGTTACAAAGTATTCATCATGTCAAATCGCAAGTCAAGTTGCAAGGTTTTAGAACACTTTTACCTCACATTGTTTGTCTCAGTCAGTCCAAGGAGAGGCAGAGAAATACTCATTAACTCTATTGTGAAGAGAACCAGTGTCTGCACAACACCAGTCAAATAAAGTTGCAAAAACAAATGCAAATTTACTGACTGTTGGCTTATCAGCAAGTTAGTTAACTTTGCTGGCTAACTACTATCCAGCTAGCTAGTTCATATCTGGCTACGAGTGGTGTAATAAAGGTGTTGTTATAGAAACATTGGTGCGAGTTGTTGCACTGGTTTGAATCCACAGTTTTTTAGAACGTGTGTTGCAGTTTATAGAATATTGCAGCTTGTCAAGCTGTGAATCTTTAGTGTAAACTGGTCTTAACACATCCTTTCACCAACCGCCCTTGATTCCGCTCGCTACGAGTTCAACTCCGATAAGAGCAAACTCACCATTAAGTCCGTAAAGAGGAAACACAAGGGAGAGTACATCTGCACGGCCAAAAATAAGATAGGATAAAGCACTGCCACAGTCCTCCACTGACTATGTATGACCTCTGGAGTTGTGTTTGGGATGAGTGTTGTGTCTGTGTGTGCTTATTTTGTTTTGTGGGATGAGTGTTGTGGCTGTGTGTACATATTTTGTTTTTGTGGGATGAGTGTTGTGGCTGTGTGTACTTATTTTGTTTTTGGGATGAATGTTGTGTCTGTATGCTTATTTTGTTTTTGGGATGAATGTTGTGTCTGTATGCTTATTTTGTTTTTGGGATGAGAATATAAATGTTTCCCGCAGTTTATGTGTAAAAGGCTGTCTGCTATATAAAGCAGATTCTCCATGCGTGCTGCTGTTTGGATGCTGCATCATTGACTCTCTGCAGCACTAATGTGCCGTGCCATCCTGTGTGTGCTTTGCCGTTTCCTGTCTGCCTCTTTCTCTCCCTTCCTGTTCTTGTCCGCCTCTTGTTAGACTTCAAATGTGCAGTGGTGTGCAATAGTGATCCATCTCAACCCCTCTCACTTTACCACATCCTTTCACCTCCTCAGACCCACAGCCCTTGATTCATCCCGCCACGAGTTCAACTCAGACAGGAGCGAACTCACCATTAAGCCTGTTAAGAGGGAGGACAAGGGAGAGTACATCTGCACAGCCAAAAATAAGATCGGAGAAAGTACTGTCACAGCCTTTCTTGATGTCTCAGGTATGGAGGGTGTATTAGAGGCAGGGTGGGTGAGATGCACATTGGTTGTGTATCAAAGGGTTGTGTAAGTGGGTGGCATTGAACAGTATAGACATCAGTTCTAGGTTTGCTCACCAAGTTTCAGTCTTTATCAAGGATTGTATACTGAAATTGGCTGTGTGTAATATTTGAGCCATCTTGAACGATTACATATAGGCAAGAGTACCATTACGATGGTACTCTTGCCTATATGTAATACAGAGTCACATGTGGCACAAGTGGTGTTATAAGAGAGCTACGTTGATGAGCAGGTCTTGGACATTGCCATTTCACCAACTGAAATATGATGTGATGAACTGGGACATGGTAGTGGGCACCTCTGTAGAATCTCTCTCATCCTCCTGCCTAGAGGGTGACTTTGTCCCGTTTATTTTCTCCAGAGCATCCTGTGGTGATCCTGAGCCAGTCGGAAGTGAAAGTGAAGCCTGGAGAAATGGTGGCCGTGTCCTGCAATATCTCAGGACATCCCATGCCCTCACTCCAGTGGATTAAAAAGGGTCCCGATGGAAACACGGTGCGACTGCAGCTACCCTACATACACATTTTAGATAATGTATGATGTACAGTAGGTTATTAAATATATGGGACCTTCACTGTGTGCTGGTGTTATCCACCTTTGACCTTTGCAATTTGTTGGTTGATTTAAATCCCCCAGAATGTCACAATTAATTAAATGCCAAAGGTTTGACATCTTTCTTATTGTAATAGAAGTCTCCTTGTCTTTGTGCCTGAATGGCCAATCACAGGGCTTCAGCAGCAGCGGCCGAATAAAAGTGCAGGGATCGGATCTTATCATAGAGAAGGTGGCGCCATCTGATGGTGGTCTGTATTCTTGCATTGCCAACAGTAGCTCAGGAATCAAAGAGGAAGACTTCAGTTTGCAGAGTGAGCCATTACATTGTCGCTCCTTAACTGAAAGACCTGTTTTGTTGTTAAACTTCTCTGATCAGTTTGTTGTTGTCTCCCCGTGTGCTTACAGCCTCGCCAGGCAAGCCGTCCCAAGTGTCAGTAAATCCAGGAGCTGCTGCAGCTAGTTTCAACCTGAGCAAAGCTGTGGTGGATGGTGGCTCCACCATTACTGCTTACATCCTCCAGTGGAGGCAAGACCCTCAGCAGAAGTGGAACGAAATGGTCATCAACTCCACTGGTATTTTTTTTTTTTACTGTAGAAAACTGTACTGCATTACAAAGTTGCATCCAGGCACAATCTATATTTTTAGTCCACCCATTTTGTGCTAGTGCTTTCTAATAATAAAAAAAATTGCACCTTTAAACCTTTTACTTAATGTCCAAATGTCTTATCTTAAAATAGCATGACATTTTACAATATTATCAAGATAAAATAATTTCAGTAATTTTACCTTACGCATTCTCCACTTGTGACTACGCTAGCTGTGAACTGGCTTTCATTGTGTTGAGTCCTGAAGAACTGGAAGTTAATCATAGTTTAATAACCAGGTTTATTTTCTGCAACTGTCTTTTGCATTTTCCAATTCATTTGAAATATTTACATTTATATATAATATGTATTTTTATAATATTTATAATTAAAATATAAAGCCATAGACAAATGTAGAACTTCTGGTCTCATATATATATATATGTAACACATGGATTTTTTTAAAATCTATTAATTTATTTATTCATAATAATAATGCAGTCATATTTGACAATTGCATTACATATATGTACATATATGTGCATTAAAATACAGATGTGATCATAACTATCATCCTCTACACTGGATATAGATATATATATATATATATATATATATATATATATATATTTATTTTATTTTATTTTTTTCATATGGAGATCCTCTGGTTGCTACCCCTTTGTTGCCCTACTCTGAATATTCCTTTCGCTTGGCTGCCCGAAACATTGTTGGACAGGGAGAGTTTTCTGATATCTCCAATGCCCGGACATTGGGAGAACGTGAGTGTTACATTTTTCCACTTTTCCCCACAACGTTCGTCCACCATTTCCTTCAGTCGGGTTGCCATCGGTCATTTCTTTCCCGACTGCCCCACACTGTATTTTCATTGTGCCCATCTATCAAGACCTTAACCAGCCAGGTATCTGAATGGGTTTAAAACTGACCAGTCATCTACACAATGGATGCCTGCCTGTCATGAGATGACCCTACAACTCTACTCCTGAAAATGTGTATTTAAGGATTTGAACATCATCATGTTTCATGCCTACATGCCATATCATCTCTTTTGGTTTCATATCTGCTTCCTCCATGTCCCACTCATTTCATTGTTTAATGCTCATCTAAATGACGACGCTCCTGTTGTGACCATCCTTCTTGACCCTATCCAATCCCCTGCTCACCTGATGACATCACCCACCACAGGAGGTAAAAAAGGAGTGTGAGGATTCATTACTGTATGTCTATACTGTACCGTATGTCCGTTTCTAAATGCCAATAATCTGAAAATCGCAATAGATTGTAGCCTTGTTTACATGGACAGTTTTTTGTCGTTCTGATTTCATTATTCCAAATGAAAAATTCTGTGTCATTCGTTAACATGGGGTACGTTCTATTCCAATAAGCACTCTAGAATCTTTGATTGGAATAGCGGTAGTTGCTTTGCTTTTGCTGGAGAAGCTACAGCAGGCAACCTGATTGACCGTACACGGCTGTTCAATGGGAATGAGAACGGAATTCACCACCCCCTTTCATTCAGATTAGAATTCTAATCATATCGACAGTTTAATTCTGATTGAGCCATTATTCTGATTCTAATTGGATTAACAGTGTCCATGTAAACCCACTGACTGATAGAACAAGCTTGAAGGGCTTGAGATCACCTATGCTGTGCAGATTAATAATCAGTCATCAATTTTGAATTGCTGCTGTGCTTTCTGGTGTAATTATCTTACTGCATTCTCTGTTTCCAGGCGAACCAGACAAACCTTTCCTAACAGACAAAGAAATAAAGTTTGAGGAGAACATTGCTAGACTTCCCTTCAAGCAACTAGACACTGGTGGATCCCCCATCAGTTTCTATACGGTGCACTATAAAGCGGTGAGTTATCTTGGGTATTCTCAGATACTGTGTATCGTGCATTGACATTACTGAACAGGACCTAAAGGTCTGTGTGAACTGAGGACTTTGTCCAGCTGAAGTTGGCAGTTGGTTACTTTTGAGAGCTTGTTATAAAGTGACATCTCCTCCCCAGGATAAGGATGACGAGTGGAGAGAAAAGGACCTGCTCCCAAACGCCACAGAGATCTATCTCCACGACCTGCAGTACAGCTCTGATTACCAACTGAAGATTGTTGCTCACAACCCCAATGGCCCGTCCATGCCTGCCATGCTTAACTTCACCGTCCCACAATCCAGTGCAGGTAGAGCCCCTGGACAGGAATCACAAATGCTGTGTTAGAGATACTGAAGCTGTGAAAGGGTTCTGAAGTATTGTTCTAAATACAGCAGTGTACAGTGCAGTTTGATTTAAATCAGTTTAACTATTTAAAGGAGCCATACCAATACACTTTTCAGTGATTTTATAATATTCCCCAAGATGCTTTTGTAAATTCGGCTAAAAGGCTTTTTTAACGTTGGTACATTGGTACTGTGGTATCCAGTACTTTTCATTCATGTTTTATATGTTTCCCTTTGGTTTTCCCAGTTAGTAAACCTGGTTTGGGGAAGGGTGGTGTGGTTGGCATTGTGATGCTGGTATTCCTGGTGCTGCTCATTGCTGTGGATGCCACGTGTTGCTATACCAACCGCTGTGGCATGCTAATGTTCCTGGCAGTGAAGCTGTTTGGACAGAAAGTCCCAGGGTCAAAGGTCATGGAGGAGGGGGATGGCAACGGCACAGCAATGTAAGACCTCTGCACTCTCTAACATCTCTATCTGGCGTCTTTTTATTGGTCCTATCTGACATCTGTTCATATTTCACCCCTGTATGAAGTGCATGGTTGGGTTTTCTGCATGTTTATTTATCTGTATTGTGTATGCTAGACACACAAATACGTTACATAAAACATGAAAAATGTCTCAGATCCACTGTTTATTTTGTCATGCCAATGTCCTAACTTAATTAACCTGGTAAGTAACTTCTACCAGCATATCATGGTAGCATTATAGAATAACTGAATAGGGATATTAATATTCATGTACAGTAGTATAGTCTCGGAACGGTTAACTGGTTATTCGACTATCCGCGCACACCTCTAGTGTATGTTCGGAGTAAATGCCCCTCCCATAAACCTCATTGTGTGTGTGTGTGTGTGTGTGTGTGTGTGTGTGTGTGCTCTGATGCAGTGACATGAAGGTGAATGGGCTAGCATCTCCACGTGGTAGCATCCCAAAACAGCAGGCCCAAAACAGCGCACCTCCAGGGGTACAGTCAGAAGTCACCTGTGACAAAGCGCCCCTCACCAAATTTGAGTAGGTGCCCCGGCCTTCCGTAGAAAGACCCTTCCTTTAAGCTCCACGAAAAATGGCAAATTGAATACCTTCAGTTGGTGTTATCTATTTTCAAGTCGATCCAGTGAATGAATCACTCTGACAGCCATTTTTTGATCCCCTTGTCTCTCCTAATCTAATCCTTGTAAGCTCTGACTACTAAGCATGTATGGTGGCATTAAAGCGATGGTTCGGAGTAATTTCACCCTAGGGTCCTTTGCACCATGACCCCGAGCCAAACACCCTCCCAGAACCTGTTTTCCCTTGGTCGAACTCTGGTCGAGTAGCCCTGTCAGAAACTAATGAGTTTCTGCAGGAGTAATGGTACCAACTTTTATCTCGTAAATTACCCCACTAATAAAGCCCTGAATGGTACGAAACTTCTACAGTATGTTCTTTGCTCATAAAACTAGGCATTGAAAAGTTTGTAGGTACACCAGGAGTTTATTTAAATAACACTTGCCTGATGGATGCTATTATCTGCTACTACCGCTGCGTCGACGTTACTTTCGTGATTTGGGAAAAGCCCGTAAAAGTCCTAGCAGGAAGCGATTACATCGTTTTTTGGTATATCCAGTTTTTAATATATTTTTTTCCGAAGTGTTTACAACTTAGTGTTAACTAATAATTGTTGCAAACTGGTACTACGAACAAAATATTAGTGCATTCCTGGATCTACATCCTTATGCATGCTTCCTAGCAGGACTTTTACGGGCTTTTCCCAAATCACGGAAGTAACGTCGACGCAGCAGTATACGTTAGACCGGCACATCCGGGAACTTGACTCGTGACAAACGTTCCCGCCCCTTTCGGGGGGAAAACAAACAACCCCTCTCATTAACTCCAACGCAAATTAGGGTCAATAAACGTAATTTGTACAGAAATCGCAGGAATAAATAATAACAAAAAATACCACAAATCAATATGACCACTCAATACATAACCACTTTGCCGGTCGTTGACCGTGAAAGATACCTACAAAAGCTTAATTCAATTAATATAAAAACATGTCCCTTCAGTCTCCCGAGTACGAAGTGGTGCAACAACCCCACTCAGTGACCAGAAGTGTTAAACGGTCTTCTCTTCTTATGGCTTGTAGCCATAATTTTCTTCTGTCAGGATTTTTTTTGAGGACATGGTAGGCAAAAGAAACTCAGGGAGGGGTTCTTAGCTGTGTGGTTGGTACATGTCTACCGGTTCACTCTGGCTTGTTCTGAGGGAATGTTTTCCCCTCAAAAGGGGCATGGCGCAAACAACCTGCTCTGTGTGACGCGGGTCCGGTTGTAAGTATAGTAGCAGATAATAGCATCCATCAGACAAGTGTTATTTAAATAAACTCCTGGTGTACTTACAAACTTTTCAATGCCTCGTTTTATGAGTAAAGAACATACTGTAGAAGTTTCGTACCATTCAGGGCATTATTAGTGGGGTAATTTACGAGATAAAAGTTGGTTCCATTACGCCTGCAGAAACTCATTAGTTTCTGACAGCGCTACTTGACCAGGGCTCGACCAAGGGAAAACAGGTTCTGGGAGGTTGTTTGGCTCGGCGTCATGGTGCAAAGGACCCTAGGGTGAAATGACTCCGAGCCATCGCTTTAATGACCCATTCACCGCTTTCGTTTACACTTTACACATTTCCGATGCAGCCTATTCCCCATGGAAAGTATTAAAGTAATTTCCCACACTGTTTTTGCCAAATTTCTTCAGCTATGAGGTTAACCCATTCGCGCCTGATGCTGCATGATGCAACATTCTATTTCCCGCCTGTTGCTGCATAGCGCAACATTGAATCTCCCGCTGGTTGCTGTGTAGCGCAGCATGCTTTTTATTTCAAGTTTATCTTTAAGTTTGGTGCTACAGAGCCTTAGATATTAAATTTTGGTAGACGTTGACAATTTTTAGTATTTTTTCAGAAAACCCTCAGGAAATAAGAATATTTAGTCTAGAATGCCATAGGATTCTATAGGCGTTTTTAGCAGGCATTTTAGGAGTAAATGGGTTAACACAAGGGTGGGCTATACATGGGAATGCATTCATTTTCTTCATTCTTTATTCTGCAATCATACTGTAATGTTATTCTCCTCCAGGAAAGCGCCAGCCAACGGAGACCCAACCACAGATGCCTGAGTGTCCTCACAGAGACTGATGTGATTGCATGTGAATGGCCACAACAAGAATTCTGAGCAGCAGAAACTGCAAATAGCAGAGCCCAGTGTAATTGCAATAGTAAAACTTGGAAGCCAAAAGATGGCAGAGTTAAGTAAGGTCGCTTTAACCCTGCGGATATCAAAAGCTTATTATCCTTACACACCCTTACAGATTTATTTTCTTGTTCAGCCATTATCAAAACACAAACAATTTAATTGTATTTACACATCTTTACATTACATTAATACTCTTCATATATTTATGTGTCAGAATACATTTATTGACCGAACATTTAGATTTTGCAGTTCTGTACAGGACTTATTTTGCATCTCAGTATTAACTTTGTACTTCCTTTTATGCATGTACCAAGATTCTAAGATTGTACAGTTAACATAGATAGTCTTACCAAATATTGTACAGTTAAAATATACATTCAAGACTTTATACTGTAAATTATTTGTACATACCATATTTTTTCTTTATTTTACTTTCATTACAGAAGAAGAGAGTTAAAATGTATTGAAAAATGTATTGTTATATACACAGGAGAGGTGTTAAACTCCTAGTGCTACAGTAGGTAGGAGATTTAACACAGCAGCCAATCAACAACCAAGCCTATTTAATATTAAAAACAAAATATATATATATATATGTTGTGGCGGCTGCATGGTGTTTTCTATGTCTTTGCTTACCAGAAGCGTGTCTGATGCAGGGCTGCGGGCTGTGGTGGCCTCTCTGCCAATTAAAACGTCTCTTTTTCTCACATTATTTTGTTTTCTTCACTGTTTTGAATGGAAACGCTTCCAACACGCTTGCGTGTAGCGTGAAAAATAGGCGTGAGGCCTATTCCTAGCATTCACGCGTTTTTGGCGCGGCTCGAGCTGCGCTTGAGACGTGCGTGTCACGCAGGCGGTGTGCAAGGTTAACATGGGAGCCCGGACACGCCACGTAGCTGACACGCTAACGCCACGCACCCGGTGTGAAACGGGCCTAACAGTCCTCTACTGTACATGTTAATAATGTGAATATCCACAGTATTGAGATATTGCTCTGATATGCCATATTTATAGTCTTGTTAAATTGTTTTCCTTGTTTTCCATGCTGTCTCAGATAAAAGTATTCAAAGGATTAAAACCCAACCCTGATGCATTTTAGCTGCAGAGTGCTATTCATATTCATTTATATTAATGACATTCATTGTTTATGTTTGTGTGAAGGAAAGAGCTGACACACAGTAAATTGCACATTTATAGATTCATTCCCCTCCGCTTATGAATTTCTGTGATATTTCACCACTAAACACTGCAGATAGTAGACAATAATGATGGTGACTGTTCAGCTAGTGAGAATATTTTGGGTTCTATTAATTTACAAACATACACACACAGAAAGTCTTAAGATGTTTTTGCATACGTATGAACAAAATATTAAAATTAGAAGATTAAAAGATCGAAACAGAATTGTTGTGCATGACTAGCTACGTTTATTGTATATAGATAGATAAACAGTACATGTTATAACAAATCACAATGCATGTGATTTACACAGCACTACAAATAGGTAGGTACTGCTACATGATATATGCATAGCCTTGGTTATATGGCTTTTTACTTAGAAGAATATTTTTTTAACTCTTATACTCTGGATGAAAAAGGAGGAGATCAAAATAGCTGATTGGTAAATTGCTGCAGTTTGGTTTCCGTGTAGAGATATCTCCACTGGTTTTATGTTAGTATCTTCTTCAGCAACTAATCCCCTTCTCGTCAGACTTCTGTGGAAGTGAAACAACAATTGAACAATATTAAGTAATTTTGTCTATGTAGATCTTTAAAGTAAAGCCCCTTTAAGTAAATTATAACAATGATTCATTGCAGGGTTATAGTCAAAATAGACATTCAAAATGACCTAAAAATAGCAAAATAATGTGAAGAAACAACAAGAAGTGACTGTTCTGATGTAACACGCTCAGTGTTGTATCTGTTGGCTCTCTTTCTTGTAATACGACATTGTACCATGTGTGGCCGCTGTATTAAATACAATGCAAGTCAATGGAAGAATGTCACTTGGATGCGTTAAGCGCAACTCAACTAATACACACTAAATTGACTGAGAGAGATAATACCACTTACAACAGTCGAGTGTTTGTAGCCACTGTTTAGAAACGTCAGCACCTTTCAGCTGGCAGATTGTGGCATAATTGGTCATGACCTTGCACAGCATCTGCTTGTCTCCTTTGTGGATGCACATGTTGTAAAGGCAGTCTTCCAACAGCTTCTCTGGCAGAACCTTGGCGTGACAGGCAGCGAAAGCACCACTCTCCACTCCGATCTCGCCACAGTATTCCTTCTCTGTATAAAGCGACGTGTCGTCTGCCGTACAGACAGGGCACTGGCCTGGGCAGGAGTGCAGGCAGGTGCTGTTGGCTTCAGGAAGGCTCCAGGCTTCTGCCCACTTCTTAAGGCTGGGGATGGTGGAGCCATTAGGCATGGAGAAATCGTCAGCCTGGTCTCCGTTGTAGGTACCGCACATGCCCTGCAGGTTCTTATAGTAGCTGCTAAGCACAGTGACGTAGAGAACCTCGCCCCAGTCGAAAGTGATCTCCACTCCGAAGTCGGTCTTAATGAAACCCCTGTAGGACTCCTGAGTAATTATGATCCTCCCAGACTTGAGAGTAACGGGGAGGTTGTAAGTGGAGCCATAAATCTGAGAAACATATGTAATGATCAGCGTCAAGCCTAGATTTAAATTCCGTCCTCTTTTGCATACTGAACATGTTTAATAATTGACACAGTTTTAGTAAATGCATAAAAAATAGATTTAAAGGTGTAGAAAATAAGATTTAAGTTAGATGTTACGGACCTGCACTTTGCCGGGGTCACCATAGACAACAACGATCTGGACACCTTCCATGTTGACTGTTACAGTTTTTAAGTAGGCCCCTCTGTCCTGACTCTCCCTCTCGGTTTTGGCCACAATGCTGAAAGGAGTCAGTGTTTTGTCCAGACCTGTCGTCTGAACCAGTGTGTATGTGCATGAGCCCTGGTAAGAGAACAGCTTGCCATCGAAGCTTTGGTAGTGTGGGTCCCCCACTATCCGGCAGGTGGAGTTGGACATCGCCACACAGTGGACATCGGAGCCATTCTTGACACACGTTTCTTTTTCACGGCAATTCTTTGCCTCACAGGGATCTGTCCCGGAGATGTTGTTTTCAATAGTTAGCATCAACAATTCATTTCATTTCATTTTTAATGATATTAATTCTTTCTGAACTTTGAAATATATATATATATTTTTTACAGGAGACTCACCAACTTGATGGCAGTTTCTTACTCCTTCCCTGATGTCACAGACTTGTTTCACTGTGCACTTGGTATTCTCACATGAAAACACACCATCTACACAGGTGCACTTCTCCTGGCAGTCCTCATTCATCACTGTCTCCCCAGACTGCAGGAAAACACACGTCCACATACTGAGACACATACACAACACTACACTACTATGACATGATGATTTGGAAAATCCAGCTTTGTCGTGAAAAGTAGTAACTAAGGCCAGCAGTCCAGCTCAGCTTGTGCTCTGTGATGAGAAGCTGTCTTTTTTTCATTAGTCTTCATCTTGAAATTGGTAAACAAAACATGCCAAAAGAAAGAAAAGCACACACACACACACCTTGTAATAGCGTCCATCAACTTCACAGCCACATTTCCCCAGTGGCCTACATTCTCCACCATCAAAGGCAAAACCATCCTTACACTCGCACCCCTCCTGGCAATGTGAGCACTTCTGAGGCGTGGTGAGACTGGCACAGGTAGTGGAGCAGGTATCGGCACAGAGCTCATACTGACTGTTCTTTGGGCACGTCATAGCTACGACAGAGAGAATTGGAAAAGAAAACAAAATGTACATCTCCATTTAGTCATTTAGTTGATGCTTTTATCCAAAGAGACTTACAAAAAAGGGGAAACAATCAAGGTAAAGTGTGACGGTCAGGGACATGTTAGAGCAGCAATAAGTACTACTCACATAGAACCAAGTGACAGTTCTAGAAGGAGGATAGTCAAGTGCTAAGTGCTATATTTGCATGTCAAGTTGTTGGTAGGACAGGAGGTACTATTCTAAAGAGCTGGGTCATGACAGAAAATGTCTTGAATTTCCCCTTGGGGATCAATAAAGTATATATATCTATGTATCAGAAAATGAAATTCAGTCTACCCAGAACTCTGATGATTTCAACAGTATAAGAGTGAAAGGGATCATTCAAATATTCCAGTGCTAGCAGCAGGAGTTTTGAGTCTTGAATTTCTTCAGGAGTCTTGAATTTCCCCAGGGGATCAATAAAGTATCTATCTATCTATCTATCTATCTATCTATCTAGGAGTTACGTTTACTGTGACATCTAGCTCAAATGGAAAGAGCAAATACAGTGCACAACATATATACAGTACATTTTATTAGAAACACTCACGACAAAGTGTCTTGTTTCGCCAGCTGTCAACTGAACCCCCAGATTCCTGGCAGACAGCAACGTAGTTCTGCAAGTGTTGGCAAAGGACATCTTTACTGCCCCCTTGCTCCGAAACGTCTTTCACACATTTGTCAAAGTACTCCTGTGGTGGCACAGTTGCGTGGCACTTTGAAAATGGACTCTTTTTGTCTTTCAAGATGTCGCACAACTTTTGGCCCTGCGGTGATGGAGTAGGACACTGGGACCCACAGCCTGTCTGACATTTCACACCCTTCTGATCCACAACCCAGCCCTCAGCAAACGCTTCTGCCGAGGAGGCCTGGGCACCTCCGGGTAAGACGAAATCATCAGCTGGGTTGCCGTTGTAGTTGCCACAGAGGCCCAACAGCACGCCTTTGTAAGAGGATGGCATGTCCACCCTGACCATGGAGATGGTGTCATATGTCACCTCTAAGCCAAAGTTAGTCTGCAGAACGATGACGTGTCCATTGTGATAGACTTGCACCTTCCCGTCGTCCAGTTGGAGAGGGAGATTCACTCGGATGCCATCCAGCTGTCATTGGAGAGGGAGAGAAATGGCAAAACAATGAAAGGAGGGGAAGGCAATAAAACAAAAATCAGCTCATTGTCATTTAGGACTTTCTGAATTCAATATGGATGTGAAATGCTCACAAGGCTTTGACAGAAATGAACCATTGTATGTACCTAACTCTAGCATAAAAAAAACGTAAGATTTAAAAGTATAAGTAAAATAAAAGTACGTTTTTCTCAGGAATCAAAGAGATAAAGTAGAACAGAGGACAGTTAGAAATATGCAGAAGATGACTCAATTACCATTACTTCCCAGATTCTTCCAGGAAACATGACGATGTTGTTATCATTGACTTCTATTTGGACACTACGGGTAACCGTTGGATCATTGGTTGCAGATTCCTGATGGACTACCACACTGAAGGGAACCCTTTTACCATCATTGTCTTGGGTGACCTCTGCCATTTTGTACACACAGTTGCCAGGAACGCTGAAGTCCCTGTTGTCAAAGGAGTGATAGTGTCCTGTCCCAGATACGGAGCAGGTGGCTGTGGTGGTGGGGAAGCAGCCCTCGGCCCCGTCCTGGATGCGGCACACTTCATTGGGCCCACAGGAGAAATCGCTTTGGCACTGCACCCTGCCGTCGTTTCCACACACACAACGGCCCTTGCACTGGTCGTCGAGGAAGAACACCTGGCCTTGCTGGTAGTAGCGGCCCTTGTGCACACAACCACACTGCTCCTGTGGCACACACTGTTCGTCACTCAGCGCAAAGCCGTCATTGCACTCGCAGCCCTCACTGCAGGGAGTGTTTTCGCAGCCTTCTGGCTCACCAGTTCCGGGACACATCGCAGAACAGCTGGACGGGCAAGCCTCGTAGTGGCTGTTTGCTTTGCAAGCCAGCGCTGCCAAAAAGAAACCATACACATCTCTTTGTGAAATGAGTGTGCTGACAACAGAGAAGATGACAACTTGGATTGCTTTACATCATGTCAAAGTGAGTTATTATAAGTAGTAGGGGAAGATTGCGCCCATGTTAACATCCAGAGTAAAAAATAACAGTTTATACATCTCTACAAAACACATTTGGTATTATTACCAATTAGTTAACATTTATAAAACAGGTATGTTAAGTATGTTTCTATGTGCCCTAGATCAAAGTTTTAAAATAGGCTGGTCTGTAACTCCATTACGGTAACTCTGTACTCTGTTACCATGAAAAGCCCCCCCCCCCCCCCTCCCTCAATTGCATTAAGCCCAGAAATGAAAATAATTAGTTACAGCAAAGTTACAGAATTCTTTCTATATCTTCAGCTGAGATGTTCTGAACAGCACCAAATTTGATGTGTATTGCCACGCTAAAAGCCTTTGGGTGCATGCCAAGTTTCGTGAAATTCTGTCCATGGGGGGCCATGAAATAAATAAATTTGTACTTGTACATCTAGTGACTGTACACCCATCAGCTTGTAGCTGGATTATATTTGAGAACTGCATGTTTGATGATGTTGACTTTTATGGTAAAAATGTGATGTTGATTTTCTGTAACTCTGTTACCGAGCACTTTCTGTCATATAAAGACACATACAAATCATATAAAGATTTAATTTCATTAGACCATTTTGTGTTACCATTGAAGTACATGTAGGTACATACTGACATATTGTTCTTACATTTTGGTTCATTAATTGCTAAGTGATGCCAAAAAATGTAGTGGGAATGTAACTCTGTTACTGCGTGATCTTCCGCTGTATATAATCAGTCATGTTAGAAGCAGTATAACATCATAAAGAGGAACTTGTTGTGCTCTGCAGCACCGTTGGATCAGACACATTGTTTACGTGGCCTTAATTGCTCTCCTGAAAAATTGTTGTACTCACGACAAAGTGACTCTGTTCTCCAGACGTCGATCCTGGCTTTTGCCTCCTGGCACACGGAGGTGTACGTGCTGAGGGCGTTGCAAAGTGCAGAGGAGTGGCCCTGATACATGCACATGTCATAAACACAGTCTTCATAGTACTGCTCTGGATCCTCTTTGCTGTGACAGTCCTTGAAAGGACCAGTCTTGTCTGTGAGGATGCTGCAGGGTTTTTGGAACGGCTCATTCTGCTTTGAGTTGATGTCACACTTAAGGCACGTCTTGCCCTCACATTTTTCAGTGTCTTTGCACCGAGAATCATTCTTCACTTTCCAGCTTTCACCAAACTCCGTTGGATTTTTGGCAGGGGTTTTGTTGGGTGTGAGCATGTCATCGTTTCCATGGCCATTGAAGTTTCCACACAGGCCACCTAGCACTCCTTGGTAGGTGCTTGGGACAGTAACTGACACGTAGCTTCTCCAGTCAAACTGCATTTCCAGGCCAAAATCAGTTTTGACCACTCCAGCCCGGCCTCTTCGGAAAATTGACAGTCGTCCATTTTCCAATGCCAGTGGCAGGTTTACAAACGTGTTGTTAAGCTTTACAGGAAGACATAAGATTTAGAGTCAGTTAAGGATGCTCTTTCACAGAGAATTTACAACATCACATACAAAATGTGTTGTCTTTTGTGTTATACATAACTGTGTACCACAGAAATCAAACAAAAATAATGTATGCATTGTTGATTTTTAAGTTGAAGTTTGATGTCAAAGTTATAGATTAGTTACAGCTTCATAAATAAAAGAACTTACCATGACTCTGCCTGGATTGTCGCTGCTCAAAACAATGGTGTGTCCATACACTTTTATCAAGGCTGTCTTGGTGTATGCCACTGCCTTGTTTCGGCCTCGGTTCTCATTCTGGACCTGCACCTCAAAAGGTTTCAGAGAAGGATCTGTAGTGCTGATTACTTTGGACAAGAGGTATGTGCATGTTCCTTGGAAGTCAAATTTCTTGCCATCAAACGAGCGGTAGTGTGGGTCACCGGAGCCACGGCAGGTACCATAAGACAGTGGGTAACAGTCTCTCACACCATTCCTCAAAGAACACACTTCAGAACTCTTGCACTTGGTTACAGTGCACTGCAGGGTTCCAGACGTGCATGTGCATTTTTTAGTGCACGTGTTGTCATCCCAAAATGTCTGTCCTGGAGGGTAATAGCGCCCTCCACTGGTGCAGCCACATGAGCTCACTGGCACACACGTTTCACCACTGAGCACAAAGCCCTTGTTACACTGGCAGCCCTCTACGCAGGGCTCCTGACACGTGGATGGGGCATTTCTCTCAGCACAGGAGGCTGCGCACGCTGGCCCACATGCTTCATAGTGGCTATTTGCAGGACAGTCCATCGCTGTGAGTAACAGTGGGGAAAAGAATAGAACAACACATCACCGAATTTACATACAAATACAATTGAGTTTAGTAGGCTACAGTATGTCATCAATCAGATAACATGTTGAATACTCTTCTGCTTAAAAACTAAGAACATGGAATTATATCATTTTCTCATGGTCTCATGGTTAAACACACTTACGACAGTTTGCAAGAGTTCTCCAGCCATCGATCTTGATGCCCGCAGCCATGCATTCATCCACATAATTTTCAATGTTGTCACAGAGGAAGCTTCTGATGCCGCTATTGATGCAGGTGTCATACACACAGTTGTCGAAGAACATACCAGGGTCAACTTTATTTATGCATTTGGCAAATACACTCTTGGTGTCAGTGATGAGGCCACAGTACTCTACCCTACTAAATTCATTTTTCTGGGCTGCCGAGCAACTGGGGCATTTCCCACGACAGTCGTCATGGCAAAACAAGTCCCCATCCTGCATTTTCCAACTCTTTGCGAACTCGAGGGCTGAGGAAAGTTGACTTCCAGAGCGGGTGGTCCATTCATCGTTGTGGTCACCGTTGTAATTCCCACACAATCCGCCCAGTGTACGAAAGTAGCTGCTTGGTGCTGTGATGCGCAGCATCATATTCCAGTCGTATGTGACTTTCAGCCCAAACTTTGTTGTCAGAACAGCATTCCTGCCTCTGTGGACTACCTGGAGCTTTCCCCCCGCTAGACTCACAGGCAGGTAAACAATTTCACCATCCACCTGGTGAAGAAGTGGGGTATTGGAACATCAACAAAACTAAAACCTTTTAGATTATTTATTTTGATTCACACTATAAGTCAGTAACATTTTAAATGCAGGGCACAAAAATGAATATGCAATATAACAAATAGATTTGCTTTCCTAGCTCTGATATAAATTAGCTCTACGAAAATATCGATTAAAAATGGAATGCAGTCCTTATCTCCTCTTCAGAAAGCCACCGCTTAATCAGCAAGCAACCAGTGAAATACTAAAATATAGCTATTGGTTTGGTCCAAACATTTTCACGTGAATGTGCCACTTGACTATTTCCCTGAGCTGCTCTTTGGAAAGTCATCAGATCAATTCATAGTGGGGTCTTAAATGTTTAGGGGATTGATGCATTGCTCAGTCAGCCAGCCATCTTTATTTGACAACAACAACAAAAATCACAACCTTTATTCCTTACCTCGGCTCTGGCCCTTTTTTCGCTGATGGTCACGGTGTGATTGTACACAGTAACCGTGACCTTCCTGACATACGCCACCCATTTGTTGCCTCTGTGGTTATTCTTGGCCAGGACTGTGAAGGGAACAAGGCCTGCCTCTTTTTTCAGAACCTCAGCCATGGTGTAGGTGCAGGTGCCTTGGAAGTCGTAGCGTTTCCCATCAAAGGTTCTGTAATGGGGATCACCCAGAGCCGAGCAGGTCTCCTCTGATGTGTGAACGCAGGCACCTCTCTTGCACTCCTCCTTCTCCCCACATGTGATACCATCACAAGGGTCAGGTGGTGGAGTTGGTACAACTAAAAAAATATGATTTTTTATTTTACAAAAATTATACATTGAGAGGATTTTGCAATGCAGTTTGGCTATATTCGGATCATTTCAGTGTTAATTCAGTTCATACTTAAGATTCATAAACAATTTTCATTAACAATCTCATTTATCATATTGTTAAGGCATCAAAGGTTCTGTAATGGGGATCACCCAAAGCCGAGCAGGTTTCCTCTGATGTGTGAACACAGACACAGTGGTGTAGCGGGGTTACACTATTTTAAAGGGACACCAGGCAACGTTTTTGTGTTAATTACTCATCTTCGTAAGTCGGTATATGGTTAAATGACTCATTACAGGGCGAATGAAGACTCTCTCGCCCGCCCCTACTGCCTGTAGGAAGAATATCCCGCTTGCAAGTTCAGTGTATCATACCCGCCGACCAAAGCAGGATCAGAAAACTCTGACGGAAGATGCAAAGAAAAGGAAAAGAGCTTCAGACCGAGTGAGGGGGAGTTTCGTAGAGAAAAAGCATCAGGCTTCCCTGGTGTCCCTTTAATAACATCATTGCAAAAACTGTCACACTCGCACCTCCACATACATCGGTGCGTATAAGGCCAAGGCCAAATTGTTGCCAGATTTCGTGAACATGAAACCGAATTCAAAAAAATAATTAAATGACTTGGATTAGCTTCAAAATGGAATGTCTTCACCCAAACTACACTTTTCCACCAAAGTCTATGAATATGGTCTGTAGCTTTTTTTAATTGTGTTTAATCATACAATAAACAGACAAACCATGATGTAGAGTACCCTATGTAATCTAGCGTAGTCTAATCTCCTAGTTAGCATCAACAATTCATTTCATTTCATTTTTAATGATATTAATTCTTTCTGAACTTTGAAATATATATTTTTTACAGGAGACTCACCAACTTGATGGCAGTTTCTTACTCCTTCCCTGATGTCACAGACTTGTTTCACTGTGCACTTGGTATTCTCACATGAAAACACACCATCTACACAGGTGCACTTCTCCTGGCAGTCCTCGTTCATCACTGTCTCCCCAGACTGCAGGAAAACACACGTCCACATACTGAGACACATACACAACACTACACTACTATGACATGATGATTTGGAAAATCCAGCTTTGTCGTGAAAAGTAGTAACTAAGGCCAGCAGTCCAGCTCAGCTTGTGCTCTGTGATCAGAAGCTGTCTTTTTTTCATTAGTCTTCATCTTGAAATTGGTAAACAAAACATGCCAAAAGAAAAAAAAGCACACACACACACACACCTTGTAATAGCGTCCATCAACTTCACAGCCACATTTCCCCAGTGGCCTACATTCTCCACCATCAAAGGCAAAACCATCCTTACACTCGCACCCCTCCTGGCAATGTGAGCACTTCTGAGGCGTGGTGAGACTGGCACAGGTAGTGGAGCAGGTATCGGCACAGAGCTCATACTGACTGTTCTTTGGGCACGTCATAGCTACGACAGAGAGAATTGGAAAAGAAAACAAAATGTACATCTCCATTTAGTCATTTAGTTGATGCTTTTATCCAAAGAGACTTACAAAAAAGGGGAAACAATCAAGGTAAAGTGTGACGGTCAGGGACATGTTAGAGCAGCAATAAGTACTACTCACATAGAACCAAGTGACAGTTCTAGAAGGAGGATAGTCAAGTGCTAAGTGCTATATTTACATGTCAAGTTGTTGGTAGGACAGGAGGTACTATTCTAAAGAGCTGGGTCATGACAGAAAATGTCTTGAATTTCCCCTTGGGGATCAATAAAGTATATATATCTATGTATCAGAAAATGAAATTCAGTCTACCCAGAACTCTGATGATTTCAACAGTATAAGAGTGAAAGGGATCATTAAAATATTCCAGTGCTAGCAGCAGGAGTTTTGAGTCTTGAATTTCTTCAGGAGTCTTGAATTTCCCCTGGGGATCAATAAAGTATCTATCTATCTATCTATCTATCTATCTATCTATCTATCTAGGAGTTACGTTTACTGTGACATCTAGCTCAAATGGAAAGAGCAAATACAGTGCACAACATATATACAGTACATTTTATTAGAAACACTCACGACAAAGTGTCTTGTTTCGCCAGCTGTCAACTGAACCCCCAGATTCCTGGCAGACAGCAACGTAGTTCTGCAAGTGTTGGCAAAGGACATCTTCACTGCCCCCTTGCTCCGAAACGTCTTTCACACATTTGTTAAAGTACTCCTGTGGTGGCACAGTTGCGTGGCACTTTGAAAATGGACTCTTTTTGTCTTTCAAGATGTCGCACAACTTTTTGCCCTGCGGTGATGGAGTAGGACACTGGGACCCACAGCCTGTCTGACATTTCACACCCTTCTGATCCACAACCCAGCCCTCAGCAAACGCTACTGCCGAGGAGGCCTGGGCACCTCCGGGTAAGACGAAATCATCAGCTGGGTTGCCGTTGTAGTTGCCACAGAGGCCCAACAGCATGCCTTTGTAAGAGGATGGCATGTCCACCCTGACCATGGAGATGGTGTCATATGTCACCTCTAAGCCAAAGTTAGTCTGCAGAACGATGACGTGTCCATTGTGATAGACTTGCACCTTCCCGTCGTCCAGTTGGAGAGGGAGATTCACTCGGATGCCATCCAGCTGTCATTGGAGAGGGAGAGAAATAGCAAAACAATGAAAGGAGGGGAAGGCAATAAAACAAAAATCAGCTCATTGTCATTTAGGACTTTCTGAATTCAATATGGATGTGAAATGCTCACAAGGCTTTGACAGAAATTAACCATTGTATGTACCTAACTCTAGCATAAAAAAAACGTAAGATTTAAAAGTATAAGTAAAATAAAAGTATGTTTTTCTCAGGAATCAAAGAGATAAAGTAGAACAGAGGACAGTTAGAAATATGCAGAAGATGACTCAATTACCATTACTTCCCAGATTCTTCCAGGAAGCATGACGATGTTGTTATCATTGACTTCTATTTGGACACTACGGGTAACCGTTGGATCATTGGTTGCAGATTCCTGATGGACTACCACACTGAAGGGAACCCTTTCACCATCATTGTCTTGGGTGACCTCTGCCATTTTGTACACACAGTTGCCAGGAACGCTGAAGTCCCTGTTGTCAAAGGAGTGATAGTGTCCTGTCCCAGATACGGAGCAGGTGGCTGTGGTGGTGGGGAAGCAGCCCTCGGCCCCGTCCTGGATGCGGCACACTTCATTGGGCCCACAGGAGAAATCGCTTTGGCACTGCACCCTGCCGTCGTTTCCACACACACAACGGCCCTTGCACTGGTTGTCGAGGAAGAACACCTGGCCTTGCTGGTAGTAGCGGCCCTTGTGCACACAACCACACTGCTCCTGTGGCACACACTGTTCGTCACTCAGCGCAAAGCCGTCATCGCACTCGCAGCCCTCACTGCAGGGAGTGTTTTCGCAGCCTTCTGCCTCATCAGTTCCGGGACACATCGCAGAACAGCTGGACGGACAAACCTCGTAGTGGCTGTTTGCTTTGCAAGCCAGCGCTGCCAAAAAGAAACCATACACATCTCTTTGTGAAATGAGTGTGCTGACAGAGAAGATGACAACTTGGATTGCTTTACATCATGTCAAAGTGAGTTATTATAAGTAGTAGGGGAAGATTGCGCCCATGTTAACATCCAGAGTAAAAAATAACAGTTTATACATCTCTACAAAACACATTTGGTATGATTACCAATTAGTTAACATTTATAAAACAGGTATGTTAAGTATGTTTCTATGTGCCCTAGATCAAAGTTTTAAAATAGGCTGGTCTGTAACTCCATTACGGTAACTCTGTACTCTGTTACCATGAAAAGCCCCCCCCCCCCCCCTCCCTCAATTGCATTAAGCCCAGAAATGAAAATAATTAGTTACAGCAAAGTTACAGAATTCTTTCTATATCTTCAGCTGAGATGTTCTGAACAGCACCAAATTTGATGTGTATTGCCACGCTAAAAGCCTTTGGGTGCATGCCAAGTTTCGTGAAATTCTGTCCATGGGGGGCCATGAAATAAATTAATTTGTACTTGTACATCTAGTGACTGTACACCCATCAGCTTGTAGCTGGATTATATTTGAGAACTGCATGTTTGATGATGTTGACTTTTATGGTAAAAATGTGATGTTGATTTTCTGTAACTCTGTTACCGAGCACTTTCTGTCATATAAAGACACATACAAATCATATAAAGATTTAATTTCATTAGACCATTTTGTGTTACCATTGAAGTACATGTAGGTACATACTGACATATTGTTCTTACATTTTGGTTCATTAATTGCTAAGTGATGCCAAAAAATTTAGTGGGATTGTAACTCTGTTACTGCGTGATCTTCCGCTGTATATAATCAGTCATGTTAGAAGCAGTATAACATCATAAAGAGGAACTTGTTGTGCTCTGCAGCACCGTTGGATCAGACACATTGTTTACGTGGCCTTAATTGCTCTCCTGAAAAATTGTTGTACTCACGACAAAGTGACTCTGTTCTCCAGACGTCGATCCTGGCTTTTGCCTCCTGGCACACGGAGGTGTACGTGCTGAGGGCGTTGCAAAGTGCAGAGGAGTGGCCCTGATACATGCACATGTCATAAACACAGTCTTCATAGTACTGCTCTGGATCCTCTTTGCTGTGACAGTCCTTGAAAGGACCAGTCTTGTCTGTGAGGATGCTGCAGGGTTTTTGGAACGGCTCATTCTGCTTTGAGTTGATGTCACACTTAAGGCACGTCTTGCCCTCACATTTTTCAGTGTCTTTGCACCGAGAATCATTCTTCACTTTCCAGCTTTCACCAAACTCCGTTGGATTTTTGGCAGGGGTTTTGTTGGGTGTGAGCATGTCATCGTTTCCATGGCCATTGAAGTTTCCACACAGGCCACCTAGCACTCCTTGGTAGGTGCTTGGGACAGTAACTGACACGTAGCTTCTCCAGTCAAACTGCATTTCCAGGCCAAAATCAGTTTTGACCACTCCAGCCCGGCCTCTTCGGAAAATTGACAGTCGTCCATTTTCCAATGCCAGTGGCAGGTTTACAAACGTGTTGTTAAGCTTTACAGGAAGACATAGGATTTAGAGTCAGTTAAGGATGCTCTTTCACAGAGAATTTACAACATCACATACAAAATGTGTTGTCTTTTGTGTTATACATAACTGTGTACCACAGAAATCAAACAAAAATAATGTATGCATTGTTGGTTTTTAAGTTGAAGTTTGATGTCAAAGTTATAGATTAGTTACAGCTTCATAAATAAAAGAACTTACCATGACTCTGCCGGGATTGTCACTGCTCAAAACAATGGTGTGTCCATACACTTTTATCAAGGCTGTCTTGGTGTATGCCACTGCCTTGTTTCGGCCTCGGTTCTCATTCTGGACCTGCACCTCAAAAGGTTTCAGAGAAGGATCTGTAGTGCTGATTACTTTGGACAAGAGGTATGTGCATGTTCCTTGGAAGTCAAATTTCTTGCCATCAAACGAGCGGTAGTGTGGGTCACCGGAGCCACGGCAGGTACCATAAGACAGTGGGTAACAGTCTCTCACACCATTCCTCAAAGAACACACTTCAGAACTCTTGCACTTGGTTACAGTGCACTGCAGGGTTCCAGACGTGCATGTGCATTTTTTAGTGCACGTGTTGTCAGCCCAAAATGTCTGTCCTGGAGGGTAATAGCGCCCTCCACTGGTGCAGCCACATGAGCTCACTGGCACACACGTTTCACCACTGAGCACAAAGCCCTTGTTACACTGGCAGCCCTCTACGCAGGGCTGCTGACACGTGGATGGGGCATTTCTCTCAGCACAGGAGGCTGCGCACGCTGGCCCACATGCTTCATAGTGGCTATTTGCAGGACAGTCCATCGCTGTGAGTAACAGTGGGGAAAAGAATAGAACAACACATCACCGAATTTACATACAAATACAATTGAGTTTAGTAGGCTACAGTATGTCATCAATCAGATAACATGTTGAATACTCTTCTGCTTAAAAACTAAGAACATGGAATTATATCATTTTCTCATGGTCTCATGGTTAAACACACTTACGACAGTTTGCAAGAGTTCTCCAGCCATCGATCTTGATGCCCGCAGCCATGCATTCATCCACATAATTTTCAATGTTGTCACAGAGGAAGCTTCTGATGCCATTATTGATGCAGGTGTCATACACACAGTTGTCGAAGAACATACCAGGGTCAACTTTATTTATGCATTTGGCAAATACACTCTTGGTGTCAGTGATGAGGCCACAGTACTCTACCCCACTAAATTCATTTTTCTGGGCTGCCGAGCAGCTGGGGCATTTCCCACGACAGTCGTCATAGCAAAACAAGTCCCCATCCTGCATTTTCCAACTCTTTGCAAACTCGAGGGCTGAGGAAAGTCGACTTCCAGAGCGGGTGGTCCATTCATCCTTGCGGTCACCGTTGTAATTTCCACACAATCCGCCCAGTGTACGAAAGTAGCTGCTTGGTGCTGTGATGCGCAGCATCATATTCCAGTCGTATGTGACTTTCAGCCCAAACTTTGTTGTCAGAACAGCATTCCTGCCTCTGTGGACTACCTGGAGCTTTCCCCCCTCTAGACTCACAGGCAGGTAAACAATTTCACCATCCACCTGGTGAAGAAGTGGGGTATTGGAACATCAACAAAACTAAAACCTTTTAGATTATTTATTTTGATTCACACTATAAGTCAGTAACATTTTAAATCCAGGGCACAAAAAATATAAATTAGCTCTATGAAAATATCGATTAAAAATGGAAAGCAGTCCTTATCTCCTCTTCAGAAAGCCACCGCTTAATCAGCAAGCAACCAGTGAAATACTAAAATATAGCTATTGGTTTGGTCCAAACATTTTCACGTGAATGTGCCACTTGACTATTTCCCTGAGCTGCTCTTTGGAAAGTCATCAGATCAATTCATAGTGGGGTCTTAAATGTTTAGGGGATTGATGCATTGCTCAGTCAGCCAGCCATCTTTATTTGACAACAACAACAAAAATCACAACCTTTATTCCTTACCTCGGCTCTGGCCCTTTTTTCGCTGATGGTCACGGTGTGATTGTACACAGTAACCGTGACCTTCCTGACATACGCCACCCATTTGTTGCCTCTGTGGTTATTCTTGGCCAGGACTGTGAAGGGAACAAGGCCTGCCTCTTTTTTCAGAACCTCAGCCATGGTGTAGGTGCAGGTGCCTTGGAAGTCGTAGCGTTTCCCATCAAAGGTTCTGTAATGGGGATCACCCAGAGCCGAGCAGGTCTCCTCTGATGTGTGAACGCAGGCACCTCTCTTGCACTCCTCCTTCTCCCCACATGTGATACCATCACAAGGGTCAGGTGGTGGAGTTGGTACAACTAAAAAAATATGATTTTTTATTTTACAAAAATTATACATTGAGAGGATTTTGCAATGCAGTTTGGCTATATTCGGATCATTTCAGTGTTAATTCAGTTCATACTTAAGATTCATAAACAATTTTCATTAACAATCTCATTTATCATATTGTTAAGGCATCAAAGGTTCTGTAATGGGGATCACCCAAAGCCGAGCAGGTTTCCTCTGATGTGTGAACACAGACACAGTGGTGTAGCAGGGTTACACTATTTTAAAGGGACACCAGGCAACGTTTTCGTGTTAATTACTCATCTTCGTAAGTCGGTATATGGTTAAATGACTCATTACAGGGCGAATGAAGACTCTCTCGCCCGCCCTACTGCCTGTAGGAAGAATATCCCGCTTGCAAGTTCAGTGTATCATACCCGCCGACCAAAGCAGGATCAGAAAACTCTGACGGAAGATGCCAACAAAAGGAAAAGAGCTTCAGACCGAGTGAGGGGGAGTTTCGTAGAGAAAAAGCATCAGGCTTGCCTGGTGTCCCTTTAATGACATCATTGCAAAAACTGTCACACTCGCACCTCCACATACATCGGTGCGTATAAGGCCAAGGCCAAATTGTTGCCAGCTTTCGTGAACATGAAACCGAATTCAAAAAAATAATTAAATGACTTGGATTAGCTTCAAAATGGAATGTCTTCACCCAAACTACACTTTTCCACCAAAGTCTATGAATATGGTCTGTAGCTTTTTTTAATTGTGTTTAATCATACAATAAACAGACAAACCATGATGTAGAGTACCCTATGTGATCTAGCGTAGTCTAATCTCCTTGACGCATAATGCTGCATGGCTTCATTCATTACCACACGTAAACCATGGCAATAACAATAGCAAACGCAGGATTCCAGGATTCACACGCATTCAATGCGCTGTGTACCCTGGAAATTTCAAGAGTTCTCGCGAAAGCACAATTGTCTCTGCGAGACACTCTGGCAATGAGTAATGATGCACGTTACTTTTACCCCTTGCATCGCGAGGAACCAATCACATCGGTTTATCTGATGTAAGCGGGCCATGAGGCGAGCTAAACAGATGACGACAGTGCTGCAACGAATTAGTCAGTAAACATTGGTCGTAGTGTTATCCAATTGCGTCAAGGTCCGGAATCAGTCAGTAAACATAAGTATTGTAGGTTATCAACACTAGCTCCAAAACCAATATCACTCATTGTAAGATTGCCACATCTCTAGTACAAACTTACTTCAGGTGTTACATTTCATAAAGAAGTTAACCATGTCCCAGTAAAATACTAATTTCTTACCTAAGTCAGTACACTCTCCCCATCTGTTATCCTTGTCGAAGTTGTATGTGGTCGCACACCATGGCCTGTTATGGTCCATGCTGGTGCATTTCCAGTAAGTTGTGCGTTTATACACGAAAGGGAAGACGCAAACTGCACCTTTGGCATTTCCATGAATAGTGGGATTACCTGGAAACGGCAAAGGAAATAGTGTTATGATAGTTTGCAGTACAGGTTTGTGTTCAGACCTGCTCATTTGGAAGCAAATTTATTTTGAGAAAAAGGAAACTCATAAAGAAATAAATATTTTCAATGAAAATATGCTGCTCACAATTATTGGCACCCCTGAAAAATCTTATATACAAAACCTAACAGAAGCATTTTCCTGTCTAATTTCAACTTATTTATATTGTCTGTGAACTTTCAGAAGTAGTTCATGACTTTCTTTTTCACTACGGTATGAAAATAAAGTCACACAGAGGCTGAATCCTCTAGTCATTTTTCAACATCGGAAAGACAAGAGAATACGCTACATTTAAATTAACAAGAAAGTGTGTTGACATTCATAAGTCAGAGAATGTTTATGAAAAGTACTTTGTTGAAAATGCCTATATGTACAGTTAAAACAATGATTAAAAGGTTCTAATCATCTGGAAATGTGACAAACATGCTTGGACAAAGACCCATGGGTATATTGCCCCCATGTACAGTATGGAAGATGGTAAGATAGGTAAAAAATTCCATAGGAACCACTGTTGGAGAGTTACAGACAAAGGTATCATCTTGGGGTCACCAAGTGACCTCACTGCTAATAGATTATTTAGAGGGCATGTCAGGTAAAAGCCTGTCCACTTAATTATCAATGTAAGCGGCAAGAGTTGCTGAATGGTACAGTGACTTTGTCTGGAAGTGTGGTCTATTGTCAGATGAAATGAAAATTGCACTCTTTGGCTAGAAACACATTAGGTGTGTTTGGCGTGTATAGAAGAATGACTATACTGAAAAGAACGCCATGCCTAATGAGAATTATGGTGGAGGGGCTGTGCTATTGTGGGGCTGTTTTTATTCCCAAAGGCCTAGATAACCTAATTAAGGTGCATGGTATCATGAACACCAAGACAAACCTGAACATTTTCAAAGGAAATCTGTCAATCTCTGCCAAGACACTAAAAGTTAGTCATGATTGGGTCATTCATCAGGTCAATGAACCAAAACAAACGTCCAGATCAAAACAAATATGGTTTGCTGAACACAAAATCAAGCCTCGGGCAGTTCCCTGATCTAAACTCCATAGAAAAACAGTGGGGTGAGTCAAAGAGGAGAATGCACAAGTCTGGACCTAGAAATCTGGACGATCTAGGGAGATTTTGTGAAGACCAACTTTCTTAAATCCCTTGCTTTGTATTCTCCAACTTTATGGGGTGTCACACAAGAATAGCACAAGCTGTTTTTTTGGCAAAGGGAGGCTTCAAGAAGGTATTACAAGCAGGGGTCCCAATAATTGTGAGCAACGTGTTTTTGTTAAACATATTTATTTCTTTATGAGATTTTCCTTTTGCTCAGAATAAATTTGCTTCCCTTCAAGGTTGGATTTTTCCTAATGTTTTCATTGTGAGATTACAATAAATCACCAACAGATTTTCATAAAGAAGTGAACCATGTCCCAGTAAAATAATAATTTCTTACCTAAACTAATACACTCTCCCCATCTCTTATTCCTGTCATAGCTGTGTGTAGTCGCACACCATGGCTTGTTATGGTTAATGCTGGTGCATTTCCAGTACACTGTGCGTTTATACACGAAAGGGAAGACGCAAGCTGCACCTTTGGCATTTCCATTAATAGTGGGATTACCTGGAAACAGCAAAGGAAATAGTGTTATGATAGTTTGCAGTACAGGTTTGTGTTCAGACCTGCATGGCATTGCTGCCTGCCACACGTCCTCCAGTGCCTAGGTTAAGGTGGGGTGGTGGGCAACGGGGCCCAGGTTCGAGTCCGGCCCGAGTCATTTTCCGATCCCACCCCATCTCTCTCTTCCACTTGCTTTCTGTCCATCTCTTCTCTGTCCTATATAATAAATGGCAAAATGCTCCTAAAAATATATTTTAAAAAATCAATGTTTCTTTAAAAAAATAAAATAAAATAACACTGGACTAAAAGCAATAAAAGGTTTCAAGGTTAACCCCCACCCCACATTGCCTCTCTCTGTAAGGAGCCAGGGCTCACACCCTGGTGCTTTACTGGGTCATCAGCTGGGGACCACCGGTCACTGACGTTCAACTCCTTTAACCCCAGTACATCTCCTGGTGGTGGAGCAATGGCAGAGGTCTCCTCCTGACACCCTAGATCAGGGGTCGGCAACCCGCGGCTCTTTGATCCCTCTGATGCGGCTCAGCTTTTGAAAATAATAATGAGTAGGCCTATTTAATTAAAATGTATTTTATTTTAGTTCGTAGGTCTATCTGAGTAATTTATATAACTTCCCACCTCACTTGACTCCGTAACCTTAGCCTGCACAATATTGTTACATTCGCGGTTCCTTGCCATGTCGATATCAAACAAAATCACCCGATTTCCCTCCATTTCAGTCAACGAGAACACTTACCTTTAATTGTTATTGTTGATGTCAAGTCAAGTCAAGTCAGATTTATTTGTATAGCGCAAACATGCACAGAGTGCAACCCAAAGCGCCCCACATATAAGACATTGTCATTGACACAGACTAACAAAGACAATAAATGCCGGACGGAGCGGCGTAGTCGCCAGCGTACCCGTGACACCAAGACATACATATAAGAAATAACAAACACAAAAGATGCCGGACGGAGCGGCGTAGTCGCCAGCGTACCCATGACACCAAGACATACAACAAACGAATTAATAAATAAAATAAATAAAAATTAAACACAAAATTAGTCAAATTTCCAACCGGCTGAAAATGTCCAAGGGCAAAGATGACCCGCGTGAAAACTGCGCACAGCTGTGTCTTCACGATGCAACACCAACAAAGTTCTTTATAACTGACCAACCCGGAGGCTGGCAGTCTGGAGAGCACTGGAAGGACAAGACAGTCCGAATTTGTTATGGGCGACCCTGCTGATTATCAGCTCGGTGGTCTTAGACAGTGACCGTTTGTTGTGTTAATGTGTGCGCTTGCTGTAGGCTAGATAAGGAAAATGTCAAAAAGGGAACGTCAGCAACCACAGCTTGCGAGCGCGAACACAAGCGGGCTGAAATGGGAAAGTTTCCATCCGAAGACTGATTCTGAAAACGCGAAATGAACTGCCCGTTATATATCGCACACTGCAACGAGTTAGTATTGCTGTGTTAACCCTATTCCACTGGCATGTGAGAAATCTTTCTCACATATGAAAAATATAAAGACAAACCTGCGCTCACGTTTAAGGGCAATTCCGCGCAAAACTGTCACATCCATAACGCCAACACAATGCCATGGTAGGCTATTTAGTTGGCGTTATATATATGACAGTTTTGCGTGGAGTTGCCCTTAAATGATGCCTCAATTCTTGCATGAAACTCACTGAATATGAGCAGCCAGCCAGACTCCAAGGCCATCACTAAATCTAATCTCTGGTAGGCCTAATGTTCAATTTCGCCAATGACATGTCAATGAAAATTGAGTGTTGTGCTATGAAACATGTGTTGTGCTATGATGTTACTTTGCATACCAAAGGACACTGGGAAAATAGGGGGTGGTGTTTAGCCTACATGGGAAGCCTAAGGGCTATACTTCTGTCATTCCACTTTACATTTCAAGTTACTTGCACATTAGTTTTAAAACTAGTAGAAAATGTATTTAAAACATCCTCTGTTGAATGAAAGTAAATGTACGTTAAATATCCAAACTTTTTCTTGTAACCGTCTTTATGTGGCTCTTCTGAGATTAAAAAAAAAATAAAAAATTGGTAAAAGTGGCTCTCCAGGCAAAAAAGGTTGCCGACCCCTGCCCTAGATGTTGTCCAGCCCCCAACTCCTCAGCCACAGCCCGAAGCTGCCTCTTCAGCTAGCCCTTTGAAGGCTTCTCAGTATTCTGCCCCTGTGATGCCCATGTCCTTGAGGACCTGACAAAACTCCGGCATCCCACCTCATTTGCGGTAAGTAACAGTGTTAGATATTAGGCAATAGTCACTTTACACAAAGCTCTTTTTTCCCTACATATGTTAAATAAAATATATTTAAAAACCTAAGATATCAAAGTTAAGTAACAAATTGGATACTTCATTACATTCTAGCTAACAATAAACTTAAACAGCCTGTATGAGATCTTTGTGAAGTTTACTGGAAAGGTAATATTAGAATCTCCTGAATGAAATTAAATGAAGTCATGCAGCCTCTTAAAGATCAATCTCTGGCTACAAGTACATGTTAATATTAGACTTTTCCATCAGTATAGGTATATTAAGTATATTTAAGTATAAGTACCAAGTACAGATTAGATATACTTAAACCTTGATGTATACTTATTGTAAAAGCCTAGTGTAATTCAATATAGTGTATTTCTGTTCAGTACACAAAAAGTAAGCTATACGTATGCTTTGTTCAAAATAAGTAGACCAACAGTACACTTCCATAAACTTATTTTTGCTAAGGGTGGGCCTACTCACCATCTGTGTGAATGATTACCCCACCATAAGAAGTCGCATTGGTGACTCCAACTGCCAATCAAATCAATACATTACATTCCCTCTAGTCTATGTCTCCAAATTAAAAACACATATATCTGAAAAATCAAATCAGCCATACACTATGATCAGTGCAGAGACTGTGTCATATCTTGAGGATACTTTAGCAGATTTGTAAACCCACTCACTGATCAGAAACCTGCTAAGGCAACTGATGACCATTGGCCTACCAAGTTTACGGATGTTTAAGGCTGATAACCTACCTACCTATTTCAATATTTGAGTTATTCAAAAATTGGGTATTGTTGTTAGATTTATCTTCACTCAATCAAAACAACACAATTGCAATTTTACTGAAATTACCTGATATACACAATTAAATGCCATGACTTTTGTAATGTTTTTAAAAATGGAGATATAGCATTTTGGAACCAAACTCTTCATATGTGAAGAATACCAAATTATTCTTTGAAGTGTACTTTGTGGAAAATAGATCTTTATGTAAGTCTGTTTTCAGACACGTCCAAGCTGTCCAGTGAACATATAGCATTCACTGGATATGACTATTTTAGAAGCCAGTAATTCAAAATGGCATCAATCACTGGTTATAATGGTCTTACCAGAAACGATCACAGCAGTCAGGCAGAATAATAGTGTTTTAGTGTCCATGGCTGAAAACAACACAACATATATATTCTTCCTCCTTGAAACACTTTTTCAATTTTTATAACTTTAAATTATATAATTCTGTGACCTCTACATTCATTAGAACGTAGACATGCAGACAAGGGTTTCAATGAAAAGACAGGAGCATTCAAGCATATTTAGAATCTAAGAAATGATGCCCATACCTTCGACTCGAACCCAATGGATTTCACTGAAACTATGACAAAGGCTCTGCTTTTAAGTATGTAGACTTGCTGAGCTATTACAATATGTAAACATACTGAAACAAATGTAAACAGATTGAAACAGGATCTGTTAATACCTTAATCCTTTATTGGAAAGAGCATGACACAACCCATGAATGATATTGTTTGGATAGTGATGCGTATTAGGCTGGGAGCCAGGTCCACTCCTCAGGATGTTTTTTGCTACCTTTTTTCACTATTATTTCCTATTATCTTATACCTTGGGCCATCACAAGTTGATAATGACCACCCCCAGCTTGGCCCCGTTTGGTCTCAGGGGCCAAAAAAAACATTTTTGTGAAAAGCTTATGGCGGAATAATGTTGTGAATATTAAGGTACTGCAGCTACATAAATGGTCATATAACCCTAAAAGCTTGTATCCTGACACATAGGGGAAACTGGCAAAAAAAGGGGATTGCTGGATCACCCTCAACATACCCCAAAAGACAAAAAAATGTCTGTCCGTCTGACAAATTGTCATTAAAAGTGATCATTTTCAAGCATTGTATTATACATATCACTACCTCAACTGTAGATGACAAACTTCCCAAGTTTATAAGCTTTAATTTAAGTGCAAGATGACCTTTCTATCTAGAGGATTACAGCTGGTATAACCAAAGGTCTCCACTGTACCTAATATTGTTTGTATATAAACAATATCTTAAAAAAAAAGTTGAGACTTGACTTATGTACTGCTATACTATATGAAGTGAATTGCATGAAAAGTGAGTAATGTTATACCCCTATCTAATGTCCCTAAAACACGAGCACGCAAATTTAAAAAATGTAAATGTAAATCAGGTTTATAGGCCAAGTTGCGTATACAAGGAATTTGGTCATTTGCCTGAAGAAGACCCAGCAGGGTTGAAACGTTGCCTGTTGTGCATTGAATAATTGGGAGTCGAAAGCAGTGTTGCGGACATTATATTTTTTAAATTGAGTATAGTTTTCTTTTGTCCTTCACCTGCCAGAAGGTGGGATGTGCACACAACAACAGTTTGCTGAACATATTTGTAATATTGACAATTACTTGTACAGATCATTTTTACAGTTACAAATAATTTCTACAGTTTCAAAGTGTGATACACACGTACAAAACATAATATTCTAATGTTCTTCCATACAAATCATAATAGGCTTGTACAGTGGGTACAGTGGCTACTTTTTCCAATCGCTAACAAGCGCTTAGCCATACTTCAGATACTTTTTCTAAACTCTTAACACAGACTCACACCTACAAAACACAATTGGCCAAACGGATCATTTTCTTCTCAAAAACACATTTTGTTAAATATATTACTAACACTGGAAATCTGACTCAAAATGAAATTATTCTGTCAAAGAATAACACGTGTTTTCACTTCACAAGGTACATGCAGTCAATCAAAGTACATAGGTTTCAAAATACTGGCTATTGTTGACATTACAAAAACTGCATAGACTTTTATGTTTCAGTTTTACAGGTATTTGCATGCAATAATTACACTAAATTTCTTGGTTGGGAACTGTATGTCCACATGTTATGTTCACATTCAAAAGCATTCCAGTAAAAAGCAAATCAGTTTATTTTGCCTTTACTGTTTACTACAGGAGGTACAGTAGAAATACTGTTTACAGTATGATAGAACAGAAAAAGTTTTACAGTATTGCTTACAGTGAACAAAATATCCATGACACACACAGGAGCATTCTGAACAAAAAAACAACAGCAAAAAGCCCAGATAAAAAGGGGGGAGCTAAAGCAAAGCACACAATTACTGTATCTAATTTATGCGATCTTCAGGGTAAGGCCACATGTTTTCATCAACATCACATTGATTACATGGTCAATGATAGTGGCATGAATTTCATCACTGACAACAGTTCTTACAGCCTTTGGAATGCCACCACCATTCTTACACCTCTACCTTGCTCTTCTCCCTGGCCCTGCTCTTCTCACTGCTCCTGCATCTCTCACTGCTCCTGCACCTCTCACTGCATCTCTCACTGGGCTTGTTCTTCTCCCTGGGCCCCATGCTTTTACTCTTCCTCGTCCAGACATTACAGTGTTTGTCTTTTTCTGTTTCTAAAAACATCACTCCTCAAAGTCCTCCTTTTACTGTATAAGTGTCAATGTAATAGAAAAGAATAACCCCTGCCACTGAGTCTAAGCCAGACTGGAATCAGCTGTGGTTGGCCCAATTTACCCAACATAACATCAATTGTGTGTCAATTATTCAATTGTTTGTTTGTATTATCAGCTGAGATATATTGTTTTTGAACTGATATCCTTGCAGAAGCAGAGGTTTTTATACTGTATCTAAGGTTTGGAATATTGTTTTTGCTATTGTGGGATGTTGTGTGTTAACATTCGTAAATACTGCAAAAACAATCCATAATTTTGTTTGGAGGTATAGCTTGTCAAGGTACATAAATAGGTAAATAGCACAAGGTGATACATAGGAAGGGCCAAGGGGCCAATCACAGTAGCCTGACTACGCCACCCTAAAGCCTAATGCGTCAGGGAATCTTTAAGAGCTTGTACCGCTTTCAGGTTCATAACTACACGGTGGAGACATGAATTCCAGAAAAACAATATTTATTAAGACAAAGGGTTGGGCAGTGGGGATCTGAGGGTGGCAACTATGGACGTCCACTCAAATATTTTACATGCAAGCATAAAGAAAAGCTCACCTGTTACACAGCAAAGGCACACCGCAAAGCGATAAGCAATACACAAAACCACACCACACGTATGTTTAGACTAGCCCCCCTCAGAGCCACCTCCCTACAAAATAAACATAAAAGTTACACAAACAGAAGGACAAGACAGGCAACACAAAAACCAAACATAAAATAACCAAAGCAAAACCAAGACAAGACAAGACAGCAGCACAACCCATGTTCCCCATCAGCATGACTGTGCTGCCTGACGGTAGCAGACAGGGGCTACACCAGTTATTTATTTTTATATTTATTATTATGACAAGATGCCTTTGTTACTGAAACAAGTTGCTTTCAATGCTTTGCTTGATATGTGACCAAATTATTCTTTGAGGTGTATTTTGTGGAAACTACAGCTCTGGAAAAAAATTAAGAGACCACTGCACATTTTTCTGATGTCATCTTGCGGTTGCTGAGTGACATTCAAATGACGTTCATATTCAAATTTGCAGTGGTCTTCTTAATTCTGAATATGACCGTCAACTCATTCAAATGCCACTCAGCAACCGTTGGATGACATCCCAAAAAAACATCTAAAGAAATTGGCACTCATACAGAACTCTGCGGCTAGACTTTTAACTAAGACTAAGAAGAGAGAACACATCACCCCTGTGTTGGCTGAACTGCACTGGCTCCCTATTTCCTATAGAATTGATTTTAAGGTTATGTTAATTACTTACAAAGCTCTGAATGGCATAGCACCTTCATATATCTCTGAGCTTTTAATATCTTATCAACCACAAAGGAAACTTAGATCATCCAATTCTAATCTTTTAATCGTACCCAAAGTGCTCCACAAACAAAGTGGAGAAGCTGCGTTTATCCATTATGCCCCCAAACTATGGAACACCCTGCCTCTGTACATCAAGCAGGCGAGTTCAGTAAATATTTTTAAAAAAGATCTGAAAACATACCTGTACAGGAAAGCTTTTAGTTAACTCATCTTATCCTGTAGACTACATTTTCAGATTATTCTACATCTGCTACTATTGGAGGGCGCAGCCAGCCAAAAGCAGATGGGCTCCCCCTATTAAGTCAGGTTCTGCTCAAGGTTTCTTCCTGGAATATGGGAGTTTTTCCTTGCCACAGTTGCCATATGGCGTGCTTGTGGGGGGTAAGAGGGTTAAGGCTGCCAGTCTTATGACGTCATTTTCTATATTTTTGATATGTTGCTGAGTATATCATAAACAGCAAAGAAAAGTGATTGATAATGACTGACTATTATTGTGTTACATGCTTCAAATGTAAAGCACTTTGAGCTGCATTCTGTGTATGAAAGGTGCTATACAAATAAAGCTTTATTATATTATTATAGAAAAATGTGCAGTGGTCTCTTAATTTTTAAGTAGATTTTTATGTAAGTCACATCCAAGCTGTCCAGTGAACATATGGCATTCACAGGATATATGTGACTATTTTAGAAGCCAGTAATTCAAAATGGCACCAATCACTGGTTATAATGGTCTTACCAGAGACAATCACTGGTTATAATGGTCTTACCAGAGACAATCACTGCAGTCAGGCAGAATAAGAGTGTTTTGGCATCCATGGTTGAAACAACACAAAATATCTCTCAATTCTTCCTCCTTCAATTTATTGATGTTTATAGTGTAATATCACCATTGCCATGGTCTCAAAACACTTAAACACTTAAAAATTAAGAGAAAACAAAATTATAAAATTTAAATTGTATAGTGGAATTAAACAATTGCATTAAAAACATGAACGAATAAATAAGTAAAACAAAACATACAATAAACAACGATAAAAACTGTAAGAGACAGTAAAGACAGTACATATCCCCTGGAACAATAAAGCAGCAGAGTCCGTGAGACAAGGGTGATCAGAGTGATCAAAGGGCTAGTGGTTGACCAAAATGTTGGGAAAAAAGAAAGGTTTTTAGTCTGGATTTAAAACAGTCCACAGAGCCCGATTCTCTGATATGTAAAGGGAGGCTATTCCAGAGGGTAGGTGCACGGTACACAAATGACCTGTGTCCAGCTGATTTCTTCTTTACGGAAGGAACAATCAGATGGCCAGCACTCATAGAGCGCAGAGCACGTGATGGTGTGTAGGGCTTAAGGAGCTCGCTCAGGTAAACAGGTGCAAGATTACGGAAGGCTTTGTATGTTAAAAGAAGGATTTTAAAATCGGATCTGGCTTGTATTAGCAGCCAGTGAAGAGAAGCTGGCTGTATTTCTTCACTTTCATTAAGACTCTAGCTGCAGTGTTCTGGACAAGTTGGAGACTCAGTGTTGTACTTGCTGGGAGGCCAGAGAATAAAGCATTGCAATAATCAAGTCTTGACGACACAAACGCATGAATCAATGTTTCGGCATCACGGAGAGACAACATGGATCTAATTTTAGCAATATTGCCTAGATGGTAGAAAGCGGATGGAGTGACTGCTTTGATATGGGGCTGGAAAGTAAGATTAGAATCAAATGTAACACCAAGGTTTTTAACAGTTAGGCTCTCAGAGATAATGCAGTTGTCAATATTTACAGACAGATCATCCGGCAGGTTATTACTCCTAGTTGGTCTCACTATGAGCAGCTCAGTTTTGTCAGCATTTAACAATAGGAAGTTCATACACATCCATTTCTTAATCTCAATTAGACATGTTCGTAATTTCAATTGTGTAGAATTGTCATTTTGCAGCACAGGAACATACAGTTGAGTATCATCAGCATAACAGTGAAAGTTCACACCAAACTTGCTAATTATGGTGCCTAGTGGTAGCATATAAATGGAAAAAAGCATAGGGCCAAGTACAGACCCCTGAGGTACACCACCTTTTACATCACACTGTTCAGAGTTGATGTTGTTGAAGGTTACACACTGGGTTCTGTTTGATAGATAAGAATAAAACCAAGAGAGGACTGACCCTTTGATTCCAATGAGATTCTCAAGACGCCTAAGAAGTATACTATGATCAATCGTGTCAAAGGCTGCACTCAGGTCAAGAAGAAGCAGGAGGGACACTTGGCCAGCATCACTTGCAAGCAATAAGTCATTAGTGACTCTAGTCAAAGCCGTCTCTGTGGAGTGAACAGCTCGGAATCCAGACTGAAATTTCTCAAATAGAGAATTGTGAGATAAGTGGGCCGTGAGTTGTTCCCCAACAGCCCTCTCAAGAACTTTAGACATGAAGGGCAGGTTGGATACGGGTCTGTAGTTCTGCAGGATTTCTGGGTCCATGTTTGGCTTTTTGAGCAGTGGTTTAATAAATAAATAAAACACACAAAAAAAACCCTCCCCTATTGTTGCTACCTTGTCGTGGGGAGGCGTGTATGGGGAGGCGTGTATGCCTCTGTGACCCTGAAGACTATACCGGCGGGGGTTATACAGTTTTCAGGTTAGAGGCCAGTCTAAAATTAATTTTACAATGTGTGAGTGCTGTATGACTGCTGGCTATCTATATATTTTGTCCTATGTCATCTGCCTAGGGACTGCAGATGAAAAGTAGTTATTTTTACTAATTCTGGCATATTTACATGGTGTTTTTTATACAATGTTCATTAATATGCATGGTCCCTATCAAATAAACCAATATATATAAAAAAAACTTGTAATACAAAAAAGGTTAATTTTCATGTATACTTTTACTATGTAAAGTTTTATTGTGGTAGGAGTAAAGGAAAAAATTAGATTTGGGTGTATTTTGGGCATATTCGATTAGTGTATAGCTCATTTGCATATTAAAATTAATTTTCAAAGAAACTTGTAATACAAAAAAATACCTTTCATGGATATGTTCATTCTGTAAAGTTTCATTTTGATAGGTGTAAAGGAAAAAAAATAGCCCCATTGGGGTGCATTGTTGCCTGGCCTTATTGGCACACATCTCAGATTGATGAGAATTTAACATAATTCCTCAACTAGGATTTCTTAGGACTTTTAGTATGTTGTTCTGGAAACCCCATAGAAATGTCAAAGTCAAAGTCAAACTCAAAGTCTGCTTTATTGTCAATTTCTTCACATGTCAAGACATACAAAGAGATCGAAATTGCGTTTCCTACTATCCCACGGTGGAGACAAGACATATTTTACCAATTAGGTCCACAGACAAACATAACATTCAAGTAAACAATATAAAAAGTAAAAATAAGAAGGCACATACAATGAAGAAATAAGAGCAGCAAAATTTGGTAGAAATTGTGCATACAGTAGACAGTCAATATAATAGTGCAAAAGTCAGGCCAATAAATGGCTGAGGTAGTTTTGTTTGACCTAAGTATGCAAGTGGCATAGTGGTGCAAGTTATGTAAGAGCAGCAGAAGTGTGTTCAGAAGTGTTCAGGACAACAGGACAACAACAACAAGTTGCAAGTGTGCAAGTGTACAAGTGGAGTAGTGCAAGTGGAGTAGTGCAAGGCAGCCATTTTGGGTCTAAAAGTCCAGGATGTTATGTAGCTGAGGGTGGAGGGGGGAGAGGGGAGAGAGAGTTCAGGATCCTAACAGCCTGGTGTATGAAGCTGTTGGTGAGTCTGGTGGTGCGGGAGCGCAGGCTTCTGTACCTCTTCCCAGAGGGCAGTAGATCAAACAAATTGTGAGCGGGGTGACTTGCATCACTCACAATTTTGGTCGCCTTGCAGGTGAGGTGGGAGGTGTAAATGTCCTTCAGGGAGGGGAGAGAAGCACCAATAATCCTTCCAGCTGTGTTCACTATGCGCTGCAGGGCTTTCCTGTTGTATTCAGTGCAGCTTCCGCCCCACACAGCGATACAGCTGGAGAGGATGCTCTCAATGGTGCCTCGGTAGAATGTGGTCATGATGGCTGGTGGAGCACTTGCTTGCCTGAGTTTCCGCAGGAAGTACAGGCGGCGCTGAGCTTTCTTCGCCAGTGATGCAGTGTTGGTGGTCCAGGAGAGGTCTTCCCTGATGTGCACCCCCAGGAATTTGGTGCTGCTCACTCTCTCCACCACAGCACCGTCAATGGTCAGTGGCAGGTGTTGGGTGTGACCTCTACGGAAGTCAACAACAATCTCCTTGGTCTTGCTGACGTTCAGCAGGAGGTTGTTGTCCCTGCACCACGTGGTCAGAAGGTCGACCTCCAACCTGTATTGAGTCTCGTCGCCCTTGGTGATGAGACCCACCAGAGTTGTGTCGTCAGCAGGGTGAAGAGCAGCGGACTGAGCACGCAGCCTTGGGGGGCCCCCGTGGTCAGTGTGATGCTGCTTGAGATATTGTTGCCAACACGTACTACTTGAGGCCTCTGACAGAGGAAGTCCAGTAGCCAGTTGCAGAGGTAGGTACTGAGTCCCAGTTTGTCAAGTTTGCAGATGAGTTGTTGTGGTATTATGGTGTTGAATGCAGAACTGAAGTCTATAAACAGCAATCTCACATATGAGTCTCTTTTTTCCAGGTGGGTGAGGGCTGGGTGGAGGGCAGAGCAGATTGCATCCTCTGTGGACCGTTTGGCTCGGTATGCAAACTGGAAGGGGTCCAGGGTGGGGGGGAGAATGGATTTGATGTGTGACATGACAAGCCGCTCAAAGCACTTCATGGTGATGGATGTCAGTGCCACGGGGCGGTAGTCATTGAAGCAGGATGGAGCAGTTTTCTTCGGCACAGGTATGATGGTGGCAGCTTTGAAACATGATGGGACGATGGCTTGCTTCAGGGAAGTGTTAAAGATGTCTGTGAAGACATCCTTAAGCTCCTCAGCGCAGTCCTTCAGCGCACGACCTGGGATGTTGTCTGGGCCTGCTGCCTTACGGGTGTTGATAGGAGCAAGTGTCCTCTTCACGCTGTCGGCAGAGAGGCACAGGGGCTGCTCGTGTGGAGGGGGAGGGGTCTTCTGTGGGCAAGTGCTGTTTTGTGCTTCAAAGCGAGCAAAGAAACGGTTCAGATTGTTGAGCAGAGGGATGTTGCTCTCACAGCTCTGTGGCGCGGGCTTGTAGTCCGTGATGGCCTGAATGCCCTGCCATAGGCTTTGTGCGTTCCTGCTGTCTTTGAAGTGGGTGGTTATCTTGTGAGTGTATTCCTTTTTTGCTTCCTTGATGCCACGGGACAGGTTGGCTCTCACTGTTCTCATGCCAGCTTCATCCCCAGCTCTGTAGGCTTTGTCTCTGGCCCTCAGCAGCCTGAGTACATCCCCTGTCAGCCATGGCTTCCAGTTAGCCCGAGTGATGATGTCTTTTGTGTGGGTCACATCATCAATGCACTTGGTGATGTAAGAGGTTACAGTGTCTGTGTACTCCTGTATGTCTGTCTGATTGTTGTAAGTGGCTGCCTGCTTAAACATTTCCCAGTCTGTTGTGTCAAAGCAGTCTTGAAGAGCATCAGAGGCTCCCTCAGGCCACACTTTTACCTGCTTGCGAACCGGTTTGTTTGCTTTCACTCTTTGTCTGTATGTGGGCGTTAGCATAACAGTGATATGGTCAGAAAGTCCAATGTGGGGGAGGGGGGTGGCTTTGTATGCTCCTTTGTGTGTAGTGTAGACCAGGTCCAGGATGTTGTCTCCTCTTGTTGGAAAATCAACATGCTGGTGTAGCTTTGGAAAAAACAGTTTTAAGGTCTGCATGGTTAAAATCTCCAGCGAAGATGGTGAAACCGTCTGGGTGTGCCGTCTGTTGTTCACTGATAGCCTGGTACAGTTCACTAAGAGCCGTGTTCCTATCGCTGTTATTGTTGGTAGGCGGGATGTATACTGCGACTAGCAGAATCGCAGTAATTTCCCTTTATGCTGAAAAAAAATATTTTTTATGCTGAAAAAAATATTTTACAATTAGTTGGTCGTAAAACGCTACTTTGCCTGGACTAGTAGCCATACTCAATTCTAGTCAGAATATGAGTCTGATACTGCTCCATTGGGACGTAATTATGGGGCGTGTTTCAACCGATACAGGGGGGGAATGCCTCTGCACTCAACTGGATAGACCTAACCAATCAGAGCAACGAAATAGCTTACCGTGTTGCTCACCTGTCCATCATCGTAAAGCCCGATTTGATTGGTCCGCCCAATCTAGGGCGAGCATAGTTGCTCCACAATGGAGCAATGCCAGACCGAACTTCCCGAACTAAAATGTTGTGGGCGGGACTAAGTTCGGCTAGCACCCAGGGTAAGGGTTATGGTGCACATTCATGCATTTACCTTGGCATTATTTCAACAACCGTTCTGTTCAGTTCCATTATTACAGTGCATGAAAATGCACTGTACTGTTCTTCCAAGGCATTTTATTACAGTGCATGAAAATGCACTGTACTGTTCTTCCTAGGCTTCTTCTTATTACAGTGCATGAAAATGCACTGTACTGTTCTTCCTAGGCTTCTTCTTATTACAGTGCATGAAAATGCACTGTACTGTTCTTCCAAGGCTTTTTCTTCTTATTCTTCTTCTTCTAACGCAGTTAATGCAGCTTCAACCGTTTAACGTAGAAACTTCATTCAAACATTGACGCGTAGGTCTTAATTAGGACATGTGGGCTTTGTATATTTCATCTTTGTAACTTTTATACTTTTTAAACTATTAATTAAAAACTATCAAAATTTCCCCATTGACTTAACATTGCCCTTTATGACATCACAGCAATTAGAATCCTATGGCAGGTGTTCGGGCCACCTGGACCAACTGCCAGTCTCAGGCTTTAAGCATACAAACTGGCCCTATTAAGACTACACATCCTGTTCAACTGCTTCCTCTGCCAAAAACTGTTTCAAAATAAAAGTCCTCACTATAATATTTTACTGTTAAACAATTTAACCCTTTAAACTACTGAACTTTTTAACTGTTCAGCCATTGTAACTGTTACTTGTCATCAACTATGACTCCTACCCACTGTAGCTAGTTAGCTAAGTTAGCTAAGTAACATGGTTAGCATAGTTAGCATGCTAGCATGTTAGCATGCTAGTTAGCATTTTTAGCAAAACAGTTATGCTAACTATGTTAACAAAGATAATAATGTTAACCAAGTTACTATGCTAACTAGCATGCTAACAATGTTAAAATGCTAAGTATGTTAACCATGTTACTTAGCTAACTTAGCTAATCATTTTAAGCAGTTTTGCTAAAAATGCTAACTAGCATGTTAACATGCTAACTATGCTAACCATGTTACTTAGCTAACTTAGCTAATCATTTTAAGCAGTTTTGCTTAAAATGCTAACTAGCATGCTAACATATAAGCATGCTAACTATGCTAACCATGCTACTTAGCTAACTTAGCTAACTAGCTACAGTGGGTAGGAGTCATAGTTGATGACAAGTAACAGTTACAATGGCTGAACAGTTAAAAAGTTCAGTAGTTTAAAGGGTTAAATTGTTTAACAGTAAAATATTATAGTGAGGACTTTTATTTTGAAACAGTTTTTGGCAGAGGAAGCAGTTGAACAGGATGTGTAGTCTTAATAGGGCCAGTTTGTATGCTTAAAGCCTGAGACTGGCAGTTGGTCCAGGTGGCCCGAACACCTGCCATAGGATTCTAATTGCTGTGATGTCATAAAGGGCAATGTTAAGTCAATGGGGAAATTTTGATAGTTTTTAATTAATAGTTTAAAAAGTATAAAAGTTACAAAGATGAAAAATACAAAGCCCACATGTCCTAATTAAGACCTACGCGTCAATGTTTGAATGAAGTTTCTACGTTAAACGGTTGAAGCTGCATTAGCTGCGTTAGAAGAAGAACTAGAAAAGCATTTCCTGAAGGAAATACAGTGCATGAAAATGTAAAAATATGATGTAAAATATCATACAGAGTAAAAACAAACTATATTGGTTGCTAAGTAGATGAGGTTTAATATAGTTGGAATGACTGAACAGTTAAATAGGTGGATAGTTTAAATGGTTAAATTATTTAGGTAGATAGTTGACGATAACTGACACTTGGAATGGCTCTAATGTTTGCTAGCAGTTATGCTAACTATGTTAACAAAGATAATAATGTTAACCAAGTTACTATGCTAACTAACATGCTAAAATGCTAGCATGCTAACTATGCTAACCATGTGACTTAGCTAACTTAGCTAATCATTTTAAGCAGTTTTGCTAAAAATGCTAACTAGCATGCTAACATGCTAACTATGCTAACCATATGAATTAGCTAACTTAGCTAATCATTTTAAGCAGTTTTGCTAAAAATGCTAACTAGCATGCTAACATGCTAGCATGCTAACTATGCTAACCATGTGACTTAGCTGACTTAGCTAATCGTTTTTAGCAGTTTTGCTAAAAATGCTAACTAACATGCTAACATGCTAGCATGCTAACCATGTTACTTAGCTAACTTAGCTTACTAGCTACAGTGGGTAGGAGTCATAGTTGATGACAAGTAACAGTTACAATGGCTGAACAGTTAAAAAGTTCAGTAGTTTAAAGGGTTAAATTGTTTAACAGTGAAATATTGTAGTGAGGACTTTTATTTTGAAACAGTTTTTGGCAGAGGAAGCAGTTGAACAGGATGTGTAGTCTTAATAGGGCCAGTTTGTATGCTTAAAGCCTGAGACTGGCAGTTGGTCCAGGTGGCCCGAACACCTGCCATAGGATTCTAATTGCTGTGATGTCATAAAGGCCCAATGTTAAGTCAATGGGGAAATTTTGAGTAGTTTTTAATTAATAGTTTAAAAAGTATAAAAGTTACAAAGCTGAAAAATACATAGCACCCATGTCCTAAGTAAGACCTACGTAACATAGTTTGAATGAAGTTTCTACGTTAAACGGTTGAAGCTGCATTAAGTGCGTTAGAAGAAGAAGAAGAATAAGAACTAGAAAAGCATTTCCTGAAGGAAATACAGTGCATGAAAATGCAAAAATATGATGTAAAATATCATACAGAGTAAAAACAAACTATATTGGTTGCTAAGTAGATGAGGTTTAATATAGTTGGAATGACTGAACAGTTAAATAGGTGGATAGTTTAAATGGTTAAATTATTTAGGTAGATAGTTGACGATAACTGACAGTTGGAATGGCTCTAATGTTTGCTAGCAGTTATGCTAACTATGTTAACAAAGATAATAATGTTAACAAAGTTACTATGCTAACTAGCATGCTAGCATGCTAACTATGCTAACCATGTTACTTAGCTAATCGTTTTTAGTAGTTTTGCTAAAAATGCTAACTAGCATGCTAACATGCTAGCGTTAGCATGCTAACTATGCTAACCACGTTACTTAGCTGACTTAGCTAATCGTTTTTAGCGGTTTTGCTAAAAATGTTAACTAGCATGCTAGCATGCTAGCATGCTAACTATGCTAACCATGTGACTTAGCTAACTTAGCTAATCATTTTAAGCAGTTTTGCTAAAAATGCTAACTAGCATGCTAACATGCTAGCATGCTAACTATGCTAACCACGTTACTTAGCTGACTTAGCTAATCATTTTTAGCAGTTTTCTAAAAATGCTAACTAGCATGCTAACATGCTAGCACTAGCATGCTAACATTGTTAACCACGTTACTTAGCTAACTTAGCTAATCGTTTTTAGCAGTTTTGTTAAAAATGCTAACTAGCATGCTAACATGCTATCATGCTAACTATGCAAACCACGTTACTTAGCTAACTTAGCTAATCATTTTTAGCAGTTTTGCTAAAAATGCTAACTAGCATGCTAACATGCTAGCATGCTAACTATGCTAACCATGTGACTTAGCTAACTTAGCTAATCATTTTAAGCAGTTTTGCTAAAAATGCTAACTAGCATGCTAACATGCTAGCATGCTAACTATGCTAACCATGTTACTTAGCTAACTTAGCTAACTAGCTACAGTGGGTAGGAGTCATAGTTGATGACAAGTAACAGTTACAATGGCTGAACAGTTAAAAAGTTCAGTAGTTTAAAGGGTTGAATTGTTTAACAGTGAAATATTGTAGTGAGGACTTTTATTTTGAAACAGTTTTTGGCAGAGGAAGCAGTTGAACAGGATGTGTAGTCTTAATAGGGCCAGTTTGTATGCTTAAAGCCTGAGACTGGCAGTTGGTCCAGGTGGCCCGAACACCTGCCATAGGATTCTAATTGCTTAACGGCCGTATTGTGATGTCATAATCATAATGTTAAGTCAATGGGGAAATTTTGATTAGTTTTTAATTAATAGTTTAAAAAGTATAAAAGTTACAAAGTTGAAAAATACATAGCACCCATGTCCTAAGTAAGACCTACGTAACATAGTTTGAATGAAGTTTCTACGTTAAACGGTTGAAGCTGCATTAAATGCGTTAGAAGAAGAAGAAGAATAAGAAGAAGCCTAGGAAGAACAGTACAGTGCATTTTCATGCACTGTAATAAGAAGAAGCCTAGGAAGAACAGTACAGTGCATTTTCATGCACTGTAATAAGAAGAAGCCTAGGAAGAACAGTACAGTGCATTTTCATGCACTGTAATAAGAAGCCTAGGAAGAACAGTACAGTGCATTTTCATGCACTGTAATAACTAGAAAAGCATTTCCTGAAGGAAATACAGTGCATGAAAATGCAAAAATATGATGTAAAATATCATACAAAGTAAAAACAAACTATATTGGTTGCTAAGTAGATGAGGTTTAATATAGTTGGAATGACTGAACAGTTAAATAGGTGGGTAGTTTAAATGGTTAAATTATTTAGGTAGATAGTTGACGATAACTGACAGTTGGAATGGCTCTAATGTTTGCTAGCAGTTATGCTAACTATGTTAACAAAGATAATAATGTTAACAAAGTTACTATGCTAACTAGCATGCTAACATGCTAGCATGCTAACTATGCTAACCATGTTACTTAGCTAATCGTTTTTAGTAGTTTTGCTAAAAATGCTAACTAGCATGCTAACATGCTAGCGCTAGCATGCTAACTATGCTAACCACGTTACTTAGCTGACTTAGCTAATCGTTTTTAGCGGTTTTGCTAAAAATGCTAACTAGCATGCTAACATGCTAACTATGCTAACCATGTTACTTAGCTAACTAGCTACAGTGGGTAGGAGTCATAGTTGATGACAAGTAACAGTTACAATAGCTGAACAGTTAAAAAGTTCAGTAGTTTAAAGGGTTACATTGTTTAACAGGGAAATATTGTAGTGAGGACTTTTATTTTGAAACAGTTTTTGGCAGAGGAAGCAGTTGAACAGGATGTGTAGTCTTAATAGGGCCAGTTTGTATGCTTAAAGCCTGAGACTGGCAGTTGATCCAGGTGGCCCGAACACCTGCCATAGGATTCTAATTGCTTAACGGCTCTATTGTGATGTCATCAGCCCATGTTAAGTCTATGGGGAAATTTTGACTAGTTTTTAATTAATAGTTTAAAAAGTATAAAAGTTACAAAGCTGAAAAATACATAGCACCCATGTCCTAAGTAAGACCTACGTAACATAGTTTGAATGAAGTTTCTACGTTAAACGGTTGAAGCTGCATTAAACGCGTTAGAAGAAGAAGAATAAGAAGAAGCCTAGGAAGAACAGTACAGTGCATTTTCATGCACTGTAATAAAATGCCTTGGAATAACAGTACAGTGCATTTTCATGCACTGTAATAATAATAACTAGAAAAGCATTTCCTGAAGGAAATACAGTGCATGAAAATGCAAAAATATGATGTAAAATATCATACAGAGTAAAAACAAACTATATTGGTTGCTAAGTAGATGAGGTTTAATATAGTTGGAATGACTGAACAGTTAAATAGGTGGATAGTTTAAATGGTTAAATTATTTAGGTAGATAGTTGACGATAACTGACAGTTGGAATGGCTCTAATGTTTGCTAGCAGTTATGCTAACTATGTTAACAAGCATGTTAATATGCTAGCATGCTAACTATGCTAACCATGTTACTTAGCTAACTTGGCTAATCATTTTTAGCAGTTTTCTAAAAATGCTAACTAGCATGCTAACATGCTAGCACTAGCATGCTAACATTGTTAACCACGTTACTTAGCTAACTTAGCTAATCGTTTTTAGCAGTTTTGTTAAAAATGCTAACTAGCATGCTAACATGCTATCATGCTAACTATGCTAACCACGTTACTTAGCTAACTTAGCTAATCGTTTTTAGCAGTTTTGTTAAAAATGCTAACTAGCATGCTAACATGCTATCATGCTAACTATGCAAACCACGTTACTTAGCTGACTTAGCTAATCGTTTTTAGCAGTTTTGCTAAAAATACTAACTAGCATGCTAACATGCTAGCGTGCTAACTATGCTAACCACGTTACTTAGCTGACTTAGCTAATCGTTTTTAGCAGTTTTGCTTAAAATGCTAATTAGCATGCTAACATGCTAGCATGCTAACGATGCTAACCACGTTACTTAGCTGACTTAGCTAATCGTTTTTAGCAGTTTTGCTAAAAATGCTAACTAGCATGCTAACATGCTAGCATGCTAACTATGCTAACCATGTTACTTAGCTAACTTAGCTAACTAGCTACAGTAGGTAGGAGTCATAGTTGATGACAAGTAACAGTTACAATGGCTGAACAGTTAAAAAGTTCAGTAGTTTAAAGGGTTAAATTGTTTAACAGTGAAATATTGTAGTGAGGACTTTTATTTTGAAACAGTTTTTGGGGAAGCAGTTGAACAGGATGTGTAGTCTTAATAGGGCCAGTTTGTATGCTTAAAGCCTGAGACTGGCAGTTGGTCCAGGTGGCCCGAACACCTGCCATAGGATTCTAATTGCTTAACGGCTCTATTGTGATGTCATCAGCCCATGTTAAGTCTATGGGGAAATTTTGACTAGTTTTTAATTAATAGTTTAAAAAGTATAAAAGTTACAAAGTTGAAAAATACAAAGCCCACATGTCCTAAGTAAGACCTACGCAACATAGTTTGAATGAAGTTTCTACGTTAAACGGTTTAAGCTGCATTAACTGCGTTAGAAGAAGAAGAAGAAGAAGAAGAAGAAGAAGAAAAAGCCTTGGAATAACAGTACAGTGCATTTTCATGCACTGTAATAATAAAATGCCTTGGAATAACAGTACAGTGCATTTTCATGCACTGTAAAAAGCCTTGGAATAACAGTACAGTGCATTTTCATGCACTGTAACTAGAAAAGCATTTCCTGAAGGAAATACAGTGCATGAAAATGCAAAAAATATGATGTCAAATATCATACAGAGTAAAAACAAACTATATTGGTTGCTTAATATAGTTGGTATGACTGAACAGTTAAATAGGTGGATAGTTTATATAGGTAAATGATTTACTTGGTAGATAAGGTTTAATATAGTTGGAATGATTGAACGGTTAAATAAGTGGATAGTTTAAATGGTTAAATTATTTAGGTAGATAGTTGACGATAACTGACACTTGGAATGGCTCTAATGTTTGCTAGCAGTTATGCTAACTATGTTAACAAAGATAATAATGTTAACCAAGTTACTATGCTAACTAGCATGCTAACAATGTTAAAATGCTAAGTATGTTAACCATGTTACTTAGCTGACTTAGCTCATCATTTTAAGCAGTTTTGCTAAAAATGCTAACTAGCATGCTAGCATGCTAACCATGTTACTTAGCTAACTTAGCTAATCATTTTAAGCAGTTTTGCTTAAAATGCTAACTAGCATGCTAACATGCTAGCATGCTAACTATGCTAACCATGTGACTTAGCTAACTTAGCTAATAATTTTTAGCAGTTTTGCTTAAAATGCTAACTAGCATGCTAACTATGCTAACCATGTGACTTAGCTAACTTAGCTCACCATATGTTTTGCATTTTCATGCACTGGTAATTCCCTGGAATTGCGTTTTCTAGTTTTTAGCTAAGATTCTTTATATGACAAAGCTCTGCGTAAAACCTTCTTCAACAAATCTGTGGTGGCCAATTAATCTGTGGAGATGATTCTTCATTGTCCCTGATCCACTCTTTCACAGATTGAGATGATTCCTGGCATTGTCATTCTGGACTTTGAGACATCCTGAAAAATATTCCAGAATCCAAATGTTGTCCATGATATTCCATGCTTTCCATGACTATCCATCAGGCTGGGTAGGGAGAGGATTGATAAGTTCACTCTCTGGTGTTCAATTGTTCTTTGGTTCACATGTCAATGAATGGGACATCATCCAGAATTGTTGATGTACAGTATACCTTTCATTTACAATTCATCTGAGAAAATGTCCATGAAAGTAACCTTGTTGACACCAGACTACATATCTCAATTGAGATTAAGAGTGGGTCTCGAAAGACTACACTGACTTACGACTTCCATGGCATAGCAAGCAGTGAAATTAAACTGAAATTGGTGCATTCAACTCTTAAATAATGGTTTCCAAAAAAGTGCAGCAATAAAATCTTTTTTTTGTAAAGGTTTTAAATGCAGTTGTTTATTCAGTTTCAAAGAAAACATGTCTGTATCTTAACCCTGTCGCCATCAGCGAAGCCATCGGTTGTGTTGAAAGCACTGCTCTATTGTCCTCATATAAAGCCCGCCCCATGCACAGCCATTGGTTGTGTTGAACGCACTGCTCTGTCATCATACCAGGTAATGGTGCATTCATGGCACTTCGGAGTGTTCATGTGCTTTGCCGTCGGAATGTGTGACAAACACAGATGCCACAACAAAGGTTAAAACATACCTCACTAATCCTAAATAAACAACTGTATTTGCTTAAAATAAAGTGTAAGACTCTTGTGAAAGAATGATATGCAGCTTTCAAGTGACAAAAACGGCAAATTCCCAAGTTCACATTAAAACTGTTGGACATGAAAGGCCACATGGACTACAAACAAATTAGTGTGACGACAAAAGTGATGACGAGCCCCTAACTGAGCAACTCTGTTAGCAAAATCTAGCCCCAGTTTCCGACCTCTGACCGCCTCTGACTCACACATTACGTGAAGTGAAGGACACGGAATGATGATGTTTTCACTGGGAAAAAGGTTTTTCCGAAGCCCATGAACGCTAGGTAAGCAGCATTGGTTGTGTGGATCTATCTGTCATCATACCAGGGGCCTGTACTACGAAGCGGGGTTACTGGCTTATCTGGGTAACTTCGAGAGTAACTTGATCACGTGTGGCGTAACCGAGGTATGCTGCCATGGCAATTTACGCTGCATTTCAAACCTGCTCCGACCAGGTTATGTTCTTGGTTAACCCGAGGTTACCGTTAACCACACCCTTTATAAGTACTACCCCTCCACTAACAATTTCTCCCGAGACATGTCGGCGTACCTGGATGATCCATACGACATTGGAGCGCAAATCGTGAGGGACTCTCATCGCAGGGCGAGGGGTTTTAGAGACCACCAGAAAATATATATAGCCTAGCCTACCCGGACGATATTCTCTATGAAGTTATATATTGTCAGCCGAGGGAATTCGTTATCTTTGTCAGATGATCAAGGAAGACGTCTTATAGCAATGCCCGTACGTGGACAGTATTCCATCGGTGATGCAAGAATACTGTATGTCCGAAAATAAATCAGACATAGACCTACAGTAGGCCTATGCTGAAAATCTGAGCAAGAATAGCCTAAAATAAATCGGACATAGCCTACAGTAGGCCTAATAAATTAAAATCACAATTTTAACAAACTTGTTGAATTGAATGTCATATTACTGTAACCTGCACATAAAGGCTACACATTTCCACAGCACCAGAATCCAACCGAATGCCTCCCTCAACCCCCTCCATAATCAGCCTTCCACTATTATTTGCGATAGCCAACTCTTCTGCTACTGTAAAACACGCTGGTGCCTTTCCTCCTACAGTAGTGTTCAAAGACACCTTTTTCTTGTTAGCTGTAAAACAGAGGCCAAGTGAAGGCTATAAGATAGGCCTACATGTTTTCATAATTAAGAAATATTAATGCAAACTATAACTATATAAACCTACTATTCTGAATAATTTTTTGTGTTTCATTTTCACCTGCTGCCATGTGCGTTTGGCAATGGTGTTGCATCTGAAATGTTCACAGGATTAGGCATGCTAAATCAGTCAATGGGGGCTACTTAAACATTCAATTATCCTTATTACTGTAATCTATATGCCCACTTCTGAATTGGGTTGCATCTGTAGGCCTTTCTATGAACTCAAAATAGGCTATTTAATTATTTCAACTCATTTCAGACATTCCGCAAGCTAATCCTCCGTAACACATATTTGAAGAACATGTGGGAATAAAACTTTATTTTTAGGCATTTAGGCTACCCGATCTGCAATACGTTGCCAACAGCCTTGCTTTGCTCACTGCCGACGTATTTGATTTTTGTCGTAGAGTGGGTTTTAATTCCTCATAACTTGTCATAATAATTCATCCGTAAAATAAGGTGATCGCGTCATCATTGAAAGTGGTGACTTGCGCTGCAACCCGCCCCTTTTATGTGAACGCGCACAAACTCCAATTAGGTTAACCCCGGCTCAACAAATCAACTTCATAATCAGCGTCGTAGTACCGATTAACACCACTTAAGATAACCAGGTTTTGTCAACCCTGGTTTAACAAAGTAACCCCGGGTTACATCTGGGTAGGTTAAGCTCCCTTCGTAGTACAGGCCCCTGGTAAGCAGCCATTGGTTGTGTTGAAAGCATTAGGCCTGTTCAAGATGAACTGCGTCTGACTTTGGTCAGTCCTTTTAGGCAAGTCCCTCCACTCAGCGGCCATTTAACAACGCTTTTTGCTCGTCGGGCATCCATTTTGGCAGAAATGGGCGTGCGCAAGGCTTCACGACACTAATCTTGCTCCAGTGGCGAGATCACAACACATGATTGGCACGATGTCTTCACAACACACCATATATGATTGGATCAATGTATTCACATCACACCACATGATTGGCTCAATGTATTCACATGTGACAAACTAGCCCCATGCATTTCTATGGAGTATTTTTTGAGTGTTGTGTTTCCACATTAGAAAGTCTCTGCTTTGGTTGACTTTATACGTCAATGTGAACTTCAGAGGCTAGCCGGGAGGAGCTACAACAGACGGCAGCTCATCCCAGACAGACCAGCTACAGTCTGCCTGACGTGACTCGCGGGAGACATCACGGGAGATATCGCAGAATTTTGTTTGCAATAAATACAGCATAACTTTCATTCTTACTCATTAAAATGAATAGCCTGGAAAATCCAGACCCTGATAATCTAGAAAGATTAAGGGTCTGGCAAAGAACAATGTAATGGCCCAACTCGAGGGGCGGCAACAAGCATGCATTTAAAAATCTCACTGCACGCAATTGGATAACACTAGACCACGTTTACTCTGAATTACTTTGACGAAATCGGATAACACTACGACCAATGTGTACTGTCCTCCAACGTTGCAGCGCTGCACTCTTAAAACGAATGTGTTGTCCCTATCAGGACACAGAAATGTGTTAAAAAACAACGGAAGTTGTGTTGTTTTGAACATAAGTTGTGTTATTTTTAAAAAGGAAACAACATAAACTGTGTTGTCCCTGTCTGGACACAAAGATGTGTTAAAAACAACGCAAGTTGTGTTGTTTTCAACACATTCGTTTTCAGAGTGTGTCTTCATCAGTTTAGCTGGTTTCCCGGAATATTGGGGTAAAAGTAACGTGCATCATTGCTCTTTGCCAGAGTGTCTCACAGAGACAATTCCATTGTGCTCTCGCGAGAACTCTGGATTTCCAGGGTATAAAATGAGCATGATGACTGACAAAATAAATTCTTATGATGTAGTTTAAATAAACCACTGTTGTCATACAGTTCACAGACCTGCATTGTAGCACATAAATTCAATATCAAGTGTTTTCCCTATACTGTAAAACAGACCGTAGGTTAAAAACATGTAACATGAAAACATATAAGGAGACAGTAGGCTAGAGCATAGATAAAAACATACAACATAAACATATAAAACAGACAGTGGATGTTACAGCTAGTGCATGACCAAGGTGCCTGTGCGTTATGTGCAAGTAATTCTACAGTTTGTTCAACAGAGTGATTGCTGCTGAGACAAAACTGTTAGCCTCCGTCCAGAAGGGAGATACTGGAATTCCCTATTCAAAGGGTGTAGACCAGGGGTTGGCAACCCGCGGCTCTTTGATCCCTCTGATGCGGCTCAGCAATCAATAAAAATAATTTTTGCATGGGACCCACTTCCTTCACAGTGTTTGAAAAGCAAATGAAGCAGAGTGAGAGTGGCATCTTCTACTCCCCTATGTGACCTGTAGGGAAATTGCATGGGATCCAATGCATGTTCAGTGATCCTTAAAATCTGTGACCTTATCACTTTTTCAAAATTCTTCATTAAAATTGACATAAGAGCGACAGGTCTAAAGTCATTAAGAATTTTAGAACTGCTACATTTGGGGACTGGGACCACTACAGCATCCTTCCAGATTTTTGGTACATGTTGTGTCTGCAGGGATTTATTAAAAATGTATTGGAATATGTGACTCAGTTCTCTTGCACATGTTTTAATTAAACGCCCACAAATGTTATCGGGTCCATGACTTTTATTAATCTTTGTCCTACTAAAGACATTTGACATCCTTACATGTGATGTTGAAGTGCTGATTATCCTTGAATTTGTTTTGGAGTTCTTGGGTCTCCTGGCTGAAATCAAATGTGTCAAAACGTGTATACAGTAGAAAGGGTTGAAAGCATTGGCCAGCTCACCATCATATTCAAAACCCTCTAGATAGACATGGCTACTTTTACCCTGGATGCCCACTATGGTTTTCATGCAGGTCCAGGCCGAGCCAAGGTTGTTTTCAGCCATCCTTTGTTCTAGTTTAGACTTATATCTTTGTTTTGCCTTAGATATCTCAGCTTTAAGCTTCTTGGTGGCTACATGTAGATCAGAGACAGTTCCCTGCTTATGAGCTCGCCTTTTTTTCTGTATGCTATCCTTTATAGACCTATTCACCCATGGTTTATTATTAGGGTATATCTTTACTTGTTTACAGGGAATAATCATATCTCTACAAAATGCCATATATGAACAACATCAGACATTTCAACCAAGTCCTTGCAGGATTCTTTAAAAATATCCAGTCTGTGTAGTCGTAAAACTCCATTCTTTTGCTTCCCTGGTCTGCACTTTCTCCCTTCTCAAAACTGTTCGGTAAGTGGGGAGGAGTTGTATGCAATTATGGTCAGCAGAGCCCAGCGGGGGGAGTGGAATCGATTTATAAGCGCCCTTTACTGTGCCATAGTAGGACAGGGACGAAGTTTGGAGCGTCTGGGGAGAGTGACTGTAGACTGTAGACTATGTCAGAAATCACAGTGCAAGCGGTGGTGGCATTTGCCCTTGGTGATATATGTACACGACTGTGAAAGATTTGTGGAAACTCCCGTGGCAAATACTACTAACCATGTCACCTGCTCACTTAGTAAAATGTACCTGAGTGGATTTTTGGGTGGTTGGTTTTAAGGTAAAAATTTTGAGTGAAATTCCTAGGCCAATTCAGATCTTTTCAATGGGCATGTGCTCTTTAACCCACTATTGCCACATTTATCATTTAGCTAATTTGTAGAACCACATATGTAATGTTAGTGTTGTAATGTCACAATGACAAGACAAGACAAGACCCAGACATTTACTAACACTAGACAATGCCCATGCTGTGTGTGTTCCATTCGAAAAGATACAGTACGCATCACTATCCTAACAATATCATTCAGGCGTGGAGCTGTGTAATGTGCTTTCCTCAATATTCCCCAAGGAATAAGATATTATCAGATCCTGTTTTAACCTGTTTACATTTGTTTCATGTTTACATATCGTAATAGCTGAGCAAGTCTACATACTTAAAATGTTAGCATGCTAGCATGCTAGTTAGCATTTTTAGCAAAACTGTTAAAAATGATTAGCTAAGTTAGCTAAGTAACGTAGTTAGCATAGTTAGCATGCTAGTGTGTTAGCATGCTAGTTAGCATTTTTGGCAAAACTGTTAAAAATGATTAGCTAAGTTAGCTAAGTAACATGGTTAGCATAGTTAGCATGTTAGCATGCTAGTTAGCATTTTTAGCAAAAAAAACTTGGTTAACATTATTATCTTTGATAACATAGTAGCATAACTGCTAGCAAACATTAGGGCCATTCCAACTGCCAGTTATCGTCAATTATCTACCTAAATAATTTAACTATTTAAATGATCCACCTATTTAACCGTTCAATCATTCCAACTATATTAAACCTTATCTACCAAGCAAATCATTTAACTATATAAACTATCCACCAGAGGTGGGACCAAGTCACTGTTTGGCAAGTCACAAGTAAGTCCCAAGTCTTAGCAGTCAAGTCCAAGTCAAGTCCCAAGTAAATACAGAGAAGGGCAAGTCGAGTCCAAGTCCAAGTCACATCAAAGCCAAGTCGAGTCCAAGTCCAAGTCCCAATCTTTTTCAAGTCCTGAACAAGTCATCAGGTACTCTTCACTTAATAATGCCATTATTAGACTATCGATCATAATTTTAGCACTTCCATCTAATCCACAGTATTTTTTTTACAAATATAGAATAAAATATGTTCAATGTTTCTGTCTTGTTATTTATTTATTTGTTTGTTTGTTTGTTTGTTTATGTATTTATTTATTTATTTTTGTAAAGTTTTTTTTTAATCCAGCGTGGATCCTTGACCCCTTCTCTGTGGCTCCCTATATCAGTTCCTAGTTTTTTCTTTGCTTAGTTCTTCCGCTCTGGGTCATATTCATAAATCAGGCAACTGTGAGTTTGTGCAGCTAGTACCACAACATTCTCCGCAAATGGCAGTGCAAGGGAGTCCATGTTTTTTGCATGTGCATCTTTGTGCTGTAGTCTTTCTTGCAACTACAGCGGACTTCATCTAGTATTTGTGGTTTCACACACACACACACACACACACACATGCACACTCACTCACAGACACAAGCACACACACACACACACATGCACACACATACACACACACACACACACACACACACACACACACACTGTGTCTGTTTCCAGTGTCTGAGGCCAACCTTCTTCACGTAAAAATATATATAGAATTGTATGAGAATCCAGCCCAGAAGTGGTGCCAATCATTTGTAAATCTACCAGCCCAAAATGTAATCTCACCACATTACTAATGACCAAGATGGGATGGCTATTCTTACTTTCTTCTGATGTTATCTGTGGGGGAATGTCATTAGGTAAGACTTGTTCGCAAATAAAAACTAGAGAATGTAATTCCAGGGAATTACGAGTGCATGAAAATGCAAAAATGGCTTCTGAATGAAATATTGTTGAATATTGTCTAAAATATAATCTAAGTAAAAAGATGGAGGTCAGATAGAGAAAAAAGCTGGCGGGGAGCCATAGTTGAAGACGACTGACAGTTGGAATGACCGAACAGTTAAATAGTTGGATAGTGAAAATGGTTAGGTTATTTAATAGGGAATTATTGTAGTGAGTACTTTTATTTTGAAACAGTTGTGGGCAGAGGTAACAGTTGGCGGGAGTCATAGTTGATGACAACTGACAGTTTGAAAGGCTGAACAGTTAAATAGTTCGATGGTTAAAATGGTTAATTTTTTTTAATATAGAATTATTGTAGTGATGACCTTTTATTTTGAAACAGTAGTGGGCAGAGGAAACAGTTGGCAGGAGTCATAGTTTTATTTTGAAACAGTTATGGGCAGAGGAAACAGTTGACGGGAGTCAAAGTTGATGACAACTGACTATTGCTGGTGGTTGCTATGCTGGTTGCTAGATTTTAACTGTGAATGTGGTTGCTAGGCTGTTGCTAGGGTGTCCATGGTGGCTACTATCAGAAATAAAGGAGTTACTACAGTGGTTTGCTAGTATAATAGGGAATTATTGTAGTGGAGACTTTTATTTTGAAACAGCTGTGGGCAGAGGAAACAGTTGAACAGGATCTGTAGTCTTAAGAGAGTCAGATTGTATGCTTAAAGCCTGAGACAGACTGTTGCTGGAGGTGACCGGAACCATATGGCTCTGGCCGGAACACTTGGCATAGGATTCTAAGTGCGCTATTGTGATGCCATAATCGCCAATGTTAAGTCTATGGGGAAATTTTTAATAGTTTTTAACAGGGCTTGAAAACAAAATTATTTTTCAAACGTTCCGTTCCAAACGGTTCAGGTAGGCCTATGTTTAACGTTTTCGTTCTTGCATGCGTTCCGCCACCAACATATCGGTCCTGAACCGGTTCGGAACGCAAAATATCGTTCGTTCTTAAAGTTCCGGCAGTGTTTGGCGGGCCTATCAAGTCTATTTTTGTGGACTTTACCTTAGAATAGACGTACTCATTATTTCCCCTTGATTTAGCCTATACCGTAGCTATGCCCAAAAATAATAAATCACAGGCGGCATCCAAAAACATTCAGATGGGCTATCCATCCCATAGCCTACAGACTTACTGTAGGCCTAACCTATGCCTATAAATAAATTCTTATCAAAAATATTTCTGGATACGTGCTAAACTCCTTACCTGGTTGTAGCCTAAGTTTTATCCATATGGAGATCTTCAAAGGCTTGCGCTATAATTCCAACCCTGTTTATAAACGAACCTGTCTGTTGCTGACAAGGCCTATCTCAAATTTCCCGTTTAACTCTTCTACATAGAATAGGCTATAATTGCGCAAACATTTCAAATCCCGACTTTAAAACGACAAGGCGTGGACAGGCAAAATAGGCTATTACGCATAGGCTACAAACAATTTCCAAATCAGTTTCAGTAGCCTACGCTGCGAGCTGGCCTAAGATCCGAAGTGGCAGACGGATAGGTTACATTACAACAGCAAGACAAAATATACACATTTGGACCAAAGGTCCATTTATTCGTTTTTTTTTTTTTCAAACTGCAGAAATCAAATTATTAGGCTGTTCGCCTACAGTAGTTGGCTACATAGCGGCTTGTTAGCTCACATTAACAGTGTAGATGCGGGCTTGTTTTTCGCACAACCGGAAATAGTCTCCCTGACATAGGATATGCTTTTGTGAAATTTTATAAATATATAGAGAACGAAAAAAAAACATTATTAACCGGTTTTGTGGATTTCAGAATAACGTTTCTGTTCCGGAACAGTTGAAGACCATTTTGTTTTCGTTTCCGTTTCCGCTCCTCGTAAAATTCTGTAAAATTCCGTTCGTTTTCGGTTTTCGTTCGAATTTTCGCATTTTCATGCACTGTAATAAGAAGAAATCGGATAACAGTAGAGTGCACTTTCATACACTCTAAAAAACAAATTAGAAAGCAACTGGAGGCAAGATTGTGCAATCAATTCTTAAGGTCACTATAAGTCTTTTTGTGGCAAGTGACCCAGGCAAGTGTGGCAAGAGACTTCAAATGTATCGTGTTTAGGGGTCGACCAATTATCGGCCTGGCCGATTATTAGGGCCGATATTTAGCATTTTTATAATAATAGGTAGGCCTATCGGTCATTTTTTCCACCGATAAGCCGATATTAAAATGGATACAATGCCACACTGTGGTCAAGAGCATCTGGGAAGCAGAAGGGCATCTGGGAACACCCTTCCACTGCGCACATTCAGACAAATGTATGGAAACAACGCACATGCATACATACTGTAAGACTAAAAAAAAACAACCTAAAGCTGTCTGCTTACAGTGGTCATGAGATCCCGTGCCTCGGAACCATCAACATTCCATGCCAGTACAAGGAGTCCAGTTGGGTCAACGCAAAGTTCTACGTAGTGGACGTACCAGGGCCAGCTGTCGTTGGATTACCCACAAGTGAACTGCTGAAACTTGTGACTGTGCACGTGGACACAATCAAACGAAAACCAGATGACAACAAGAAAATCACAAAACCAGTGAAACAACTGAAAATACTTACCTGGATGACCTCAAGAGAGCATATCCGAACCAGTTTGATAACATAGGGAACTTCAAGGGAACTGCCAAACTTTTCCTGAAGGATGATGCCGAACCATTCATAGATCCACCACGGAAATGCAGCATCCACATCAAAGACAAGCTTCAAGATGAGCTCAACAAACTCGTGGAACAAGGTGTACTACGGAAAGTAGAACAACACACTGATTGGTGCTCTAGCCTTGCGTTCAGCACAAAGAAAGATGGATTATTATGTATTTAGATCCACAAAAGTTAAACGCCAGCCTGAAAAGATGCCCACACAAGATACCCATCGTTGAGGAATTGAATCCAAAATTTGCTGAGGCAAAGATTTTAAGTAAGCTCGACGCAAAAGCAGGATCCTGGTCGATACATCTTGACGAGGATTCTCAGCTCCTAACAACGTTTCGCACCCCATTTGGCAGATACTGCTGGAGACGTCTTCCATTTGGACTGTGTGTATCCCAAGATTGGTTCCAGGCCAAGATGGACCAGATCCTCGAGGGGCTCCACGGTGTGATCAGCATAGCCGACGATATAGCGGTATGCGGAAAAAACAAAGAGGAGCATGACAAACACCTGATCAACCTGATGGAATGGGCTGCAGAAGCAGGTATGGTGTTCAATAGTGAGAAATGTGCAATAAAGCAGAAAAGCATATCATTCTTTGGCAACATGTACACAGATAGTGGCATAAAACCAGACCCTGCCAAAATAAGAGACATACAAAAAATGCCAACACCTCAAAACAAGGACGAACTTCACAGATTCTTAGGAATGTTAACTTACCTCTCAGCCTACATACCGAAGTTTGCAGAGAAAGCGCACATCTTGAGGAGGCTGCTAAAAAATGAAGCTCTGTGTATATGGGAGGCAGATCACCAGAAATGCTTTGAGGAGTTAAAATCAGCCATCACAGAGGAGGCATGTCTAAAATACTATGATGCAAGCACACCACTGACGCTCGAAGTAGATGCATCACAAAAAGGCCTAGGCATGACGCTAGTTCAGAATAGCAGACCCATTGCTTTCGGGTCAAAGACTCTGACAGACACAGATACAGCAACATAGAACGCGAAATGCTCGCAATAGTTTATGGAATGCAACGATATCACACTTACCTGCACGGAAAGTCATTCCTTGTGATAACAGACCACAAACCACTTGTAACCATATGTGCAAAACCACTTCATGCAGCACCACCTCGACTTCAGCGGATGCTTATCAAGACCCAAGGATACAACTACGAAGTCAGGTACCGACCTGGAAAAGAAATGATACTGGCAGACACTCTCAGTCGTTTACCAAACCCTGAAAACCACAGTGACATTGAGCTGGATGAACGCATAGACGGTATCAATGGAGAGATTGAGGATCCAGAGTGGCACACCATCGCCATAATAAACTTCTCACATGAAAAGCAAGATGCTCTGCGGATTCAAATTACTGCCGATCCAAAGCTCAGTGCAATAAAGGAACTCATTCATCAGGATCTACCCAAAGACCTGCGTCCATATTGGTCATTCAGAGATGAACTCGCTGTGAAGTCAGGAGTCATATTCAAGGGCAGACAGGTACTTATCCCAGACTCGATGACTGATGACATCCTAAAACAGCTACACGTAGCACATCAGGGCATAGAAAAAACACGCCGGCTGGCAAGAGAAAGTGTCTACTGGACGAAGATGAACGACGACATTGAACAAGTCTGCAAATCATGCAGCGTTTGTGCAGAACATCAAGAGGCAAATCCAAAAGAACCTCTCAAACCGCATGAAATACCGTCAAAACCGCTTCTGACCTGTTTGAAATCAATGGCCGCCACTACTTGTTGACTGTACAGATACTCAAAATACCCACTTGTGGATGAAATGCCTACTCCAGTATTCAGCCATGCAGTCACACAGAAAATGCAGTCAGGCATGTCATTATTCGGACGTCCAGAAGAAATAATGACTGACAATGGACCACAATAGAATACACAGGACAAGCTTTTCAAAGACTGATAAAAGATTGGGGAATAAGACACACCACCAGTTCACCCCACTATCCCAAGAGCAACGGCTTTGTTGAAAGACATGTGGGACACATCAAAAGCATCGTGAAGAAAACACAACAAAACAAAGATGACCTACACATAGCACGTGTTATGTGTTTTTCTGATTTTCTAGCTAAACAGGGGTGATGTTGTGATATGTAAATGGAACTAAATTATACCTACGCGGAGTGATACGTCACTACATGAGCAGCGTAGGTATACCGTGTGGGTAATGTTCCTGAACCTAAACTGAAGTAAAGTTATGTTGATCTAATCCTCAAGTCATCTTCCTTTTCTCCAAATATCACTTCATCACTCAGCTCTTGGATTAACATGATACACAGGATTTACACTTGCAAGTGATGCAAGTTGATAGACAATTGTGTATCAAAAGAAGAAATAAATGTTTGCATAATTAAATGCTTTTGAATTAAATTTTTGCAGCATATGGCTTTATTTACTATCTACCCCCCTTTTTGACAACTGACATATCGGTTTTACATATTGGTTATCGGCCTCCTGTTTTGGTAATAATTGATATCGGTATCGGCCCTGAAAAAAAACATATCAGTCGATCCCTAATCGTGTTTATGCATAGGTTAACTTATTGAATGGACATGCATGTGTTAGTTATTTGGCCCCTGTTTTTACAGTGCATGAAAATGCACTGTTCTGTTCTTCCTAGGCTTCTTCTTCTTCCGCTGATCACTTTTGGTTTTTGCTATTCAGCTTGAACCGTTTCACGTAGAAGCTTTATTCAAACTTTGTAACGTAGGCCTTATAGGACAAAGCTGCTATGTATTTTTCATCTTTGTAACTTTTTTTCTACTTGTGTTTTTTCTACTTGCCCTAAGTCAATTAGTGTTGCGCTCATTTGCATATTTAAAATGGATTTTTCCAAGAAACTTGTACAACAAATTTTTTACTTTTCATGTATACTTTCACTGTGTGAGGTTTGATTGTGATAGGAATAAAGGAAAAAATAAGCCCATTAGGATGTATTTTGGGCATATTCGATTAGTATATTGCTCATTTACATACTCAAATTCATTTTTAAAGAAACACATTTCATGTAGACTTTCATTGTGTAAAGTTTTATTATGGTAGGAGTAAAGGAAAAAATTAACCCTATGCAGGTATATTTTGGGTAACCTATATTGGATTAGTGTATAGCTCATTTGCATATTCAGATTCATTTTCAAAGAAACTTGTAATACAAAAATGTTACTTTTCATGGATACGTTCATTGTATGAAGTTTTATTTTGATAGGAGTAAAGGAATAAAAAAGCCCTATTGGGGTGTTTGTTGTCTGGCCTTACTGCACACATCTTGGATTGATGAGAATGGTTGTGAGAATTACACATATTTCCTCAACTAGGATTTCTTAAGACTTTTAGTATGTTGTTCTGGACACCTCATAGAAATGATCTAAGCTGAAAAAAAATATTTTACAATTACTGGCTCCAAAATGAGTTAGTTTGCCTGGACTATACGTCAGGCTACATAACCCTGCCAAAATACCATAATGGATTGATTGAAATGTTTCTGGGATTTCTTAAATAAAGAGAGATGGAATTCTCATAAATTCACAAGTCGTATGCAAATTAGTTGATACATTTACAATGATACCATGCATATCTAGACTCGGATAAAATAATAGCAATGTCAAATGAATATCAAAAAATGTCCCAAGCATAAATGGATTCCACGTGAAAAAGTACTGTAGGATCAACTGAGAAAAGTTTGATAGTGACCTTAATCAGATTGTTGTAGGTTTTGCCCTGTATATAGATAAAATATAGATTATAACGAGCAACAAGCAGGATTTGCAACAGTGCAATCAACTGTAACAAAGCAAAAGTGTTTTTTATACTGTCCTATAGTGAGAATGAACATCAGAGGGAACGCAAAAGTATTGCGTGGGAACACAAAAGTATTGTGAGGGAACGCAAAAGTATTGTGAGGGAACACAAAAGTATTGCGTGGGAACCCAAAAGTATTGCGAGGGAACGCAAAAGTATTGTGAGGGAACGCAAAAGTATTGCGTGGGAACGCAAAAGTATTGTGAGGGAACGCAAAAGTATTGCGTGGGAACCCAAAAGTATTGTGAGGGAACACAAAAGTATTGCGTGGGAACCCAAAAGTATTGCGAGGGAACGCAAAAGTATTGCGAGGGAACGCAAAAGTATTGCGAGGGAACGCAAAAGTATTGCGTGGGAACCCAAAAGTATTGCGTGGGAACCCAAAAGTATTGCGAGGGAACGCAAAAGTATTGTGTGGGAACCCAAAAGTATTGTGAGGGAACACAAAAGTATTGTGAGGGAACACAAAAGTATTGCGTGGGAACACAAAAGTATTGTGAGGGAACCCTTCCGGGGCTCCGTACTTTTGTCCTCTGCCTTCGAGTGGGTGCTGTGATCTTCGGTACGTTAAGACGGCAAACTTATATTTTTGCTACCCCAGAGCTAACTTGCTAACTAACTTAATGGCAAGTTGCATTGCAAGTTAGCTCTGGGTTAGCAAAATTCAAAGTGTGCCATAACGGAGTTCACAGTATCCACTCGAAGGCAGAGGACAAAAGTGTGTAGAGCAAAACATTTGCATTTATGATTTTGTTGTCCCCGCAAGAGTTTAACAGGTGTGATATTTCACTAATTCACGGATTGGGATAAATGCAGAGACCAAATTTCCCTCACGGGATCAAAAGAGTATATATACTTATACTTATATATATAATATAATATATAATGGGATAATTCCAAATCCCAATGTTATTTTCCCATAGGAAAAATCTCAAGATACCGGATCTCCTTATGGGCAAAGATAGTAGCTTTTTTGAAGGCGAACTTCAGAGGTCTATTTATAGGCCTACCTATTTGAGCTCATGTGGCCCCACACACTCACTCACTTCACCTATAAGATCAATTGAGTCTGTGAGTCTTTAGTCCGTAGTCCTCAGGGCTCACTTTGCGATTGGGCCATTGTGTCCACAAAACACTGAAGAGAGCACGTCCTTTCATGGACAAAATTGACTGGTGACAAAAGTAATTCTGTCCACATAATAGGCCAAAAGTTGCAGCAGACCCAATGTTATGGTAAGGCTTCAGTTGCGTCTCGCCACACATAAACTGGCACACTGCCAGTGTACACTTTCTTGTTTGTACAGATTTGAATAAGATGAGTTGACCCCACCCTTTCTTCCACGGTGTTATTTTGAACGGTAACACCTTTGTTTGTCATTCCTTAACCAAATTAAGCTAAATAAATATTGTGTGGGTGACATCCATCCATAAATATTTAACTTTTTCTGAATACAAGGACACAAGGATTTTATTTGTCACATACATACCTCAAATATGTAGTCAAATGGCATTTTACTGCTCAACTGTGCAGAGTTATCTCTAACTATTTAATAAAGATTTAGAAGAATCTAATAAATATGGAGATAGAAGGGGGTAAAAAGTGCAGTGTGGCGAGTCCATGTAATGTATGTAGAGTGTTTTATGCACAGTGCCTATAAGTGGATATTCCCCTTTTATTGCTTTAATGAGTGGGCACTTTGTCAATTAATGTTTTTTACAATCATTTACAAAAAATAGTAATGTAAACACACCTGCGTCTAGAAGGTCCAGTCACTGGTCTATCAGTATTCCTGGCTATAATTGCCACTCGAATTATAAACACTTGAAACAACTCAAATAAAAGATTACATGAGGGGATAAGTGAGGGGATACAAAAAATGTCCCTCTGGAGTTCAGTGAAATCAATCAGGAATGTACTGTAAGGAATATGGCAAATGTGCAAATCTTCCTAGAGCAGGCCGTTCAAGAAGAACAATGGTGGGGTAGGCCACCAAGGCACCTATGACAGCTCTGAAGAAGTTAAAAGCTTCAGCAGCTGAAATGGGAGAAACTGCAGCAACTTTTGCCCGAGTCATTCACTAGTCAAAGCTCTATGTTTGAGTGGCAAAGCTCTTATTTAATCTCGACTAAAGTTCGCCCAAAGACATGTGGGAGACTCCAAGGTCAAATGGAAAAAGGTTTGTTGGTCTGATGAGACCAAAATTGAGCTTTTTGGTCATCAGACTAGAGGCTGGCTAAAAGACTAGATGCGACACCAAACATTGCTCATCACCAAAAACGCACAATCCCCAATTTAGGTGGTAGCATCATACTTCTCGACAGCGGGCCCTGGAAGGCTTGGAAGGTAAAAGTAAAATGAATTCAGAAAAATATAAGGAAATCCTGGAGACAATTTGATTCAGTCTGCAAGAGAACTAATTTGGGAGAAGATTTACTCTCCCATTGCAAGACAATGAGCCAAAGCCTACAAAAGAAACTACACAGAAATGGTTTAAAGACACCAAGGTGAATGTTCTGGAGTGGCCGAGTCAAACCTCAATCCTGTAGAAAATCTGTGGCTGGACTTAAAAAGGGCTGTTCACACCCGATCCTCTTTCAACCTGGCAGAGCTTGAGCAGTTTTGCAAAGAACAATTTAGTACAATTGCAGTATCCAGATGTGCAAGCCTAATCGAGACATATCCACGCAGACTCCATGCTTTAATTGCAGCCAAAAGTGCATCTAGCGGCGGTCATAATTAGCATTAATTTGTATCTTTCAAATATGTTTTTTTTTTGTATATTATTAATTGATCAAGACTCCATTTATAAAAGCAGTAAAAGTGGAAATATCCAAGGGGGGTGAATACTTTTTAGGCACTGTATTCAGGGTGCGGATGGCTTGAGGAAAGTCTCCTCCTCAGTCTCTCTGAGTGAATGATGTAGGGTCACCATGTAGGCCTACCATCAGCCTCATTATGTCATGGAAACATGTGGTATGAAAGTGTGTTACTTGGTTTGATTTTAGACAAGCCCAGATAATCCAACCACAAACTGGTGGAGTTAAGATCAGTGGTGGAATGTAACGAAGTACAAATACTTCGTTACTGTACTTAAGTAAATTTTCCACGTATTTGTACTTTACTTAAGTAAAATTTATAGTGCATACTTTTGACTTTTACTTTGTTACATTTTACAGCAATTATCTGTAATTTTACTCCGCTACATTTCTACAACACCATCGTTCCTTTTTACGATACATTTTATGATCAGTTTTTTTTTTCTCTCTGACAAACACGTTTGTTTTACCGGGGGTTGCTACCAAAGATTCTGGAGCGCTACGTGCATTCTTAGAAACATAAGCTTCTAGTCTAGACCAGGCAAAGCGTGAGCTTGTAGCCATCTGCATTCGGTAGGCTATATTCACCAGACCTTGATGCCTTTCTCTGTCTGTTATCTGCAGCGTTAGGGCCTCCTCTCCGATGAGATTGCTATCCGCGGATCAGCGAAGTTACAGGCTATGCCCATGCTTCTGTCACACGTCTGATCATTTGCGGCACAAATGAATGGTAGACTATTAATGAACCGGTGGCCGGAAAAAACGTAACATTTTCCAGATTAGGAAATATTCCTTAATTGTGTGTGATTAAATAAAGATGCATAGCCTACAATTGGGGGGTAGTAACGTGAGCGCTCATTCAATGTCTATGCGTCTGCGCAAATGAAACTGAACTTAATCATAAAGACACCTTTCTCAGCAACTTTTCTGTTCAATCAGCATAATTGGCATTACGATCCACCCGACGTTTCCCTTGTCTACCCCGTTAAACTTCAGGCTCTCGTGTTTTGCTGAATGATATTACTCAGCAGATCACCCTAGTAGATAACCAGAATTACAGTCTCTTGAATTGTAGGTCAGAATGTAAACTGGGCCACAGATGGTAAGCACAATTGCATTAACTTAAAACTATCTAGTCGAGTCGAGTATAACCTAAAACTAGCTTAATTAAAATGTCACAGCCCATACTGATTTTTCCTTTTAGAATATAGATATTAAGAGAATAAATCATTATGCAAATACTTTTACTTTTAATACTTAAAGTACATTTAAAAGCAGGTACTTTTTACTTTTACTTAAGTAGGGTTGTCATTGTGGTACTTTTACTTTTACTAAAGTAAATATTTCTCTGTGTATTTGTACTTTTACTTAAGTACAAGGATACAAGGATACAAGGAAGTTTCACATGCATATAGTTACTGGAAGTAAGAAATGCAGTGAAATTATGTCTGGTGTCAGCCTATTTGTGCATTAATGGGGGGGGTAAAAAGTGCAGTAGAAGAGGGGTTTAGTAGATTAAGTGGCAAGGGCTGCATAAAAAAGGTGGGGGAGGATTGGGATTGGGTAGGGGGCACCAACAAGGAGCACCCAAGAGCAACAGGGGCAAGGAAAAACTCCCTTACCAAGGAAGAAACCTTGGGCAGATCCACGGCTCAAGGGGCTAACCCAACTGCCAGGGGTCTTGGTGTGTGTGTTGGGGGGATGACAGGGGAGATGGGATAGTGTGCTGTGTATGTGGGGAGAGGGCAGTGTGCAATATGTGTGTTGGAGAAGCTTCCTCATGAGACAATGTGCTGTGTATTGGGGGGGGGGGGGGGGGCAGTGTGCTGTAAGTATGTTGGGGATGTGTGTTGGAGAAGCTTCCTGAAGAAATAATGTGCTGTGTATGTAGGGGGGGGGGGGGGGGGCAGGGACTTACTATTGCAAGCAGAGTACTGTATGTAATGTATGTGAGTGATGACAGTGAAGATGTGTGTGTGGGCAGGAGGGGAGTGGAGCAGTGACTGTGTGTGTGTGTAGTGTGTGTGTGGGTAGGTGGGGGCAGTGTGCTGTAAGTATGTAGAGGATGTGTGTTGGAGAAGATCCTGAAGACAATGTGCTGTGTATGTGGGGGGGGGGGGGGGGCAGTGTGCAGCAAGTATGTAGAGGAGGCTTACTGTAGCAAGCAGTGTGCTGTATGTATGTGAAGTGATGACAGTGATGATGTAAGTGTGTGTGTTGGGGATGGGGGTGGGGTGGGGGGTGGGGGTGGGGGGCAGAAAGGCTAGGCAATCAAGGACATGGGTAGATGGAGGAGAAATCAAAAATAATAAATAAAAAGTGTGCAAAAGTTGGAGAAAGTCAGATATGTGTGTGTGTGTGTGTGTGTGTGTGTGTGTGTGTTTTGACGTGTGATGAAATAAGAAAATAAATAAAAGGTCTGTATTATAGGGAGAGGGATGTAAAAGTGCTAAAAGTCTTGTAGGTGTGTGTGGGTGTGTGTGTGTGTGGGGGGGGGGTCATGAGTGCTGAGTAGTGAATGAGTGCAAAGTCAGTATAGTGTGAGTTCAGAGTTGGGAAATGTTTGAGAGTGCTGAGGAGTGAATGTGTGCAAAGTCAGTATAGTGTGAGTTCAGAGTTCGGATGGCCTGGGGATAAAAACTTCTCCTGAGTCTCTCAGTTCTGGCTTTGTGACTACATAGGCGTCTTCTTGATTTCAGCGGTAGGAATAATCCATTGTTAGGATGAGAAGAGTCCTTCAGAATCTTTTGGGCTCTTAGGAGTACTCTTCTGGAATAGATATCTTGTAGAGCAGGGAGTTGAGTTCTTATAGTACGTTCAGCTGAGCGCACTACTCTCTGCAGAGTACTACAATCTCTAACTGTGGAGTTCCCATACCAGGTGATGATGCTACCAGTTAGAACACTCTCAACCGCTGAAGTGTAGAAGGCCTTCATGATGGATGTAGAAACTTTGAATTTCCTTAGCTGACGAAGGAAGTAGAGTCGTTGTCTGGACTTCTTCAGAACATATTGAGTGTTAACAGTCCATGTTAAGTCTTCAGTAATGTGGACACCAAGGTATTTAAAACTTGTGACTCTCTCTACAGGTTGCCCGCTGATCATTAGTGGGGTGTAACTAGTTCTGCTGCTGCCTTCTGTAATCCACTACCATTTCCTTGGTTTTATTGATATTCAGTGTCAAGCTGTTAGATTGACACCACTGTGCCACCTCATCAACTTGATCCAAGTAGAACTGTTCATTGTTGTTACTAATCAGGCCCAAGATCACTGTGTCATCTGCAAACTTGATGATGGAGGTATGACTACTGTTGGCTTTGCAGTCATGTGTGTATATGTTGTACAGCAGTGGACTCAAAACACAGCCTTGGGGAGCACCAGTGCTGATGGTTAATGAGTCAGATGTCAGACCCCCCACTCTAACCACTTGTGAACGGTTGGTGAGGAAGTCAAATATCCAGTGACACAGGGTGGTGTTCAGTCCTAAGGCCTTCATCTTTGTGACCAAGGTGAGAGGTACTATCGTGTTGAATGCTGAACTAAAGTCAATGAACAGCATCCTCACATAATTCCCATTCCCCTCCTCCAGGTGAGTTAAGGTGGTGTGCATGAGGTTTGAGATGGCATCCTCTGTAGACCTGTTGGCTCTGTAAGCAAATTGGAGGGGGTCGAAGGAGGCAGGGAGGGATGAGCAGATAATGTTTTTCACAAGCTTCTCAAAACACTTCATCACTGTAGACGTCAGGGCTACTGGGCGGTAGTCATTCAGACATGATGGACTTTTGTTTTTCGGTACTGGAACAATAACAGACTGCTTGAGGCAAGTAGGAACTGTCTCTTGAGCCAATGATGTGTTAAAGATATAAGTGAACACAGGAGCTAACTGAGCAGCGCAGGATTTCAAAACCCTGTTAGTTCAGTACTTCCTCCACCACTGGTTAAGATAAGTTACCAATGACAAGCTTGGTGGAGGAGTTCTCATGTGCTAAGACCACCCTGGAGATGACTATTTCACAGTCCAAGGATCCAGTCATCAATAACACTGCCCAAACATTTAAAAGAGGTGGGAATTGGAATCCACGGGAAGCAGTTATACTCCATTGGGATATTGTTGGGCAGGTGCAGAGTGGAAGAGCGGGGCTTGGTCTTGGTACCAGTTGGAAAGCATGGGGTAAGTCTACCGCATAGAAGAAAAGGCAGATAACCGGCTTTGTTTGTGAACAAGAAGAGCAAACTAGACGTCAAAGTCCTTTTAGGCAAGTCCCTCCACTCGGCGGCCATATTGTAACGCTTTTTGGGTACTTATCTGGCATCTATTTTGGCAGAAATGCGCGTGCGCAATGCTTCACGACACCAACTTTGCTCCACCGGCAAGTTCACAACACATGATTGGCATGATGTATTCACAGCACATCACATGATTGGCACAATGTATTTGTCGTAAAATATATCACACGAAGTGTGAGTTTTGAACACCAGCCTAAATTAATTAATTAATTACCACTGTTGGAGAAATGGAAGAGCCAGAACAAAATCCATTTTCAAATTTTATTACTATTAGCCTACAAAAAAAGAAGATTAAAAATGCCCAGCAAAAACATATAATAAAAAACACCACTAGTTATTTCCCTCGTACAGTAATAATAAATACCCCCAACTAGACAGATAACCCACGGAGCCACACCAAAAGTTCAGTCAGCTTTGTCCATAAAAAGCATGCAAGAGCAGCAGCAGTTCAAAGGGCTAAAGATTGCACGAGAGTAGCTGAGCGTCATTAATAGGCAACCGGTCATTAATAGGCAACCGCTCCCACAAGCCGACTTTAATTCCCCAGGAGGCGGTCCACTGGTGTGCGTTGAGCCGGCTCCACAGCAGCGTGCGTCTCTGGCAGGGGAGGCTTCCACTACGGCAGAAAACAGCCCTTGATCAGTGGCATACCAACAGCTGACACACGCGCAAGCAATAGTGTTAAGGCAGGCAAGGGTTTGTACTCAACTTGGGTTGGTGCGTTAATTGACTCCGTCAACCACTTCGGTCCAGCCCTTCTCGATCTCCGGCCAACCGCCTCGGTTTCGTTGTCGTTGCTGGAGTCGGTGCCTTCCACCCGCACCTTGCTGCCGTGCTGCCTCATCTGCCGGTGTCCCCCGCTTCGCCGCACCTCCGCACCTATTTCTTAATTCAGTCCATCAGTCGTTTCAGCGCTGCGTCGCTCATTAGAGGGGAGAGTCAGCTGGCGATAATAATCAGCTGATGGTGGTAATCAGCTGGCTGCACGCAACTGTAGACCCACAACTTAAAAAGTTCAGTGTCCCATTAATTATAATAGTCACAGCAAACAATGCACAGCAAATCATGTGAAAACACAGCAAAAGAATATCCACTGCAAACAAAAGCACACCATATAAATAAGATGAAAACACAGCACACAATTGGGGTCGACAGTCACATAAAACACAGCTGAGGGGAGCTTGCTTTTGACATATTCACATGTCGACTTTTTTTACTGCGGAAGGGGCGAGATATGTGTAGAAAACTGCCATATTGGCGTTACAAACTAACCCCATACATTTCTATGGAGGATTTTTGAAGTGCTGTGTCTCACTAGAAAGTCTCTGCTACGTTCAACAGCGGTGCCTCGAGTAAAACAATGACAATGGAGGAACTGATGTGATGTGGAGAAGAGGAAGCCTATGAAAGGAAGAAGTCAAAAAGTAGAACTGGTGACAGAGAAAACGTGACGACTTTTCTCAGTATGACTGGGCCATTAAAAGTATGTACTGCATTCTCATTGATTGAAGGGTAGTATAAACTTGTTTTGTACGCATTTGGTATCAATCATTATTTTTTTGTTACATACAACTTTTTACATTAATACACAGGATTAGATGTTATAATCCCTTGTGACAAAATCCAAGCTAAAAACACATTCAGAAGTCCCTACCCAAATTAACTTTAAAAAAAAACATGCTAACCACCAATCTGCCAACTAATGGTCACAAACACAAGACAAATGGCCCATCTAACAGCAGTATATAGTCTGATATAGTATGCAGCATGTCATTGGGGTTATCAAGTGGGCACCCTTATTCACCAATGTTTTGTTAAGTTAGGCCCATAACACCTCATGAAGGCTTAACAGTGAAACCAGCGTCCTGGAGACACTCCCCTCCATGCTGCCACCATATTACCACATTGAAATATCCAATACCCAAAATACTCTTAACCAGCCTAAGCATGGTCTAGGTTGGTCCGTCCCGTTGATGTGGACTGAACCATAACCATAAAAACCCTAACCAACCACCATCAACCCAGGCACAGTCCGTCACAAACACAAAACAAATGAGCCAGTTACCTTAGCTTACGCCCCATGTCGCCACCATATTACCACAATAAAATATCCAAATACTCTTCACCAACCATGGTCTAGGTTGGTTAGGTTGGTCCGTCCCGTTGATGTGGACTGAACCATAACCCTAAAAACCCTAACCATATACTATATTTTAGTAATGTACTATATTTGAGCTCTCCTGGGCTTGAAGATTTGAAGGATTAACATGATCTGGTATGAGCCATTTCTAAGCCCTCTCACTTGAGAAACACATGAGCCCTAGCACTAGGTCTTGTGAAGCTGCATGTAAAAGTAGATCAATATGCCCCATACTAAATCATGTTATTAATCCTTTAAATTGTCAAGCCCATTATATGTGGAGAGCTCACATATTAGAACAACATATAACTAAAATGTAGTAGCAACCGTTGTCCTGGATTTTGCCTGATTTAGAGGGAGAGCAGCTTCACAGAAGAGAACTTCTGACGGCAAATGTGAGGAAAAGTTAGTAAACCACCCTTCTTACCTAATTTGAGGGTGCTGATTCTGAATATTTTGTTTACCAAGCTAAATTCTGACTTATAAGCAGCATTTTAACATAAAATAGCGATTCTTTTTGCTTATTTTTTCCTAAATTGTGTTGATTTCAAAAGTAATAACTAAAACCAAATAAATGTGTTCTCTAAATACATGTTTGAGCATTAAAGAAGCCATACTATAGTTTATTAACTTATTTAATGGGAACATGATTACAGTTAACATGTAATAAACTCGGAAATTCTAATCAAAACACAACCATATTTTTATTGCTAACATAGTGAGTCACTCGTGGTGTTTAATGCATTTCATCACAAACTGCATCTACTGTCAGCAACAACCGACAAGTAAAAAACATTTTACTTCTAGTAACACTGGATTTGGTATGTGTGCTTGCCTCCATACTAGAGCTTGATAATGTGCTCTTCTAATATGCCATTGAGCCGCATCACTTGTTGGTGGTAGAGCCTCCGATTCTTAACATCTAGAAAACAGAGTGGCTCTGTCATAGTATGGTCACGATACCAAAATTATGACTTCGATATAATACCTGCCATAAATATCTTGATACTCGATACTGAAACAATATCCAAATCCTAAAATATCTGGAAAAGTAAGGACGCAGGCCTTCTCCAAGTGTATTGAGTCATTTGTGTTGAATTTGGTGCACTTTTGGTCAATTCTGGGTTTTAAACTTCTAAACTTCCTACATAATTATTATTTTTGTAGTCAGTAAAATAGTAGTTTTGTGTGATTAAGTCCTTTATTGTTTGTTATAGCTCATTTATATTGTGTGATGTTTTGGCAATAAATTACCTTTAAATAGCCAAAGTAGGCTAGCTCAAGGTCAGTGTTCAAATTACTGCATGCAAATCACTTAATGCTATGCACAAGACCCTAATCTTTAGGCCATCTGATGTAGGATACCCTAGGCCTTCCTGTGTTTATGGGATTTCTTTGACAGTTGCAAAGGCAAAAAAGTGAAGACACACAGTAAAATCCGCAGTGTTAAAATCACAGTGTAAACTTCAACTTGCATTATTAGAGTATATTCCTCTACAGGTAGAGTAGATTCCTCTACAGATAAAGTTAAATTTGCACTGAAGCCCAGAGCTAAAAACATTGGTGTAAAAGAATGCTCCACCCCCTTTTTTGAAACGGCACAACCAGATCTCAGAATCTGCATTTGAAGTCAGCGCCATTTTGAAGAGACACGAACAGAAAGGTGGGTGTCTGGAATAATTTTAAATGATGTTGTTGTTTCTCATCTGTTGTTATTTAGCCTCATGGAAATATAATGGTACTCTGTGATTTAGCGTGAGAGGTCTAAACTACATGATACATCAAATTTGCAGTGACAACGTTAGCTAGCTAGTGTTACGTTAGCTAGTGCTAATCGGTAACGCTAGCCAGGTAAGGAAAGTTCAGATAGCAACTACTGTATGATCATTTACTGATTAGAAAGTGTGAATCGAAGTGCCACGAAATGTGAAACTAATGAATGACTGCTTGGTCTTTTAATCACGTCATGTTAGACAATTGAATTGTGGCTCCGTTGTCGTTAATGTTAACGTTAGTTATGCAGTCCCATGGTGTCTTTTGAACTTGTGAAGTTGATCAGATCTGGCTGGCAGTTAGCAGATATCATAGTAAACACCACTAAAACTAATCCAAGCCTACGTTTTCTTGAGCACAGCTATTATTTTTTGCAAGTGTCATGCTTATTTAGTGACCCATTGTGGAAATTTGAAACAAATTTCTCTGTGCTTAGTTATTTTGGCCACAATGGTGACTGTAATCCTTCAGGAAGAAAGATGACTGTAATGTTATTTCTGATGATGTTGTTCAAAACGGAGGTAACTAACTTTAGCAGCTAGCCACCATGTGCTCAGCAGGCTAGATTCTCTGTTCTGGCAAATGCCTTTCAAAGTCTAGAGAAGGTTATGTATGTAATTATGTTTATCTAGTGCTGTACTGGAAATCAAGTTAGGTAGCTTTTCTTAAGTTTGTTTTGTCTGTAATCCCACCTTCCAGGCAAATGGACAATGTTGGTCAAAGTCAAGTTCAGAGGCAAACAGAAATTCATAAGGCATAAAAAAAAAATTCTTGGGTTCCGGTTTCCGACCGACCCTGTCAATTTATGTGCGACCCAAATTTATTTTATGAGCTTGGGAAAGAAATAACACTAAATACATTAAATAAATCCACAAATAAAAGGCGAACTATAATTACATTAATTACCCCTTGCGTTATGTATAGGGATGAGCGTATTCTCTCTATTACAAAGTAGCCTATGCACAGCTGTTCACGAAGACGATTGTTTTCATCACTTACCAAGGCACTTGCAATTTTGTCCAAACACCGCAACATTTTTCGCAAATTTGACCAATCATCGTAGTTTCACCGTGAAATTTCACCTACCACAAAGGTCCCTCGCGCAGACTATTGAGCCAGATCATGGACAGTAAAAGAAATGGACGAACAGACTCCGTCGTTTTCAATGGGAGGGCACTGAGTCAAATAGAACGATTTTTCAGTTGGTCCCCCCAGTACTCACACTTAACTTCGTGACGTTAGCCATCGAACTGAATCTTGTAACTCATATGATAGATACACAGAAATTCTTCTCACACTTCCTTCGCCTTCAAAGTCATCAAAGTTAAACATTTATTTATGTATTATTATTAATATCATCCTCACCAAGTCGTGTTAATGTTGAAGCTACCATACATGATCATCTTCAAAAACAGTCAACAAAACAAAAAAGTTATCATATAGCCTTGAAGCTAATCTTCTTTCCACTTTTCCGACCTACGGTCAATCCATCGAAAACCTCTGTAATGATTAGTGCGGTTTTAAAAAAAATAGGTTTACTTTTTTATTATTATTAGGTTGCCTCTGTGTAATGCCTTACCTTAACATACGGTCGTGTATGCTAGGTTTTGCTTATGAGTTACCGTCATAGACAGTAAGGTGGACTGAGCTTCTTATCCAAACAATACGGTTATCTCCCTACGGCGCGAAAGAGAGATTACGTCAAAGCTAGCTTCCCTCCAACCGAACAAGCTAACCATTCTTCTTACGGGTAACCAACGTTACGGACGAGGTAGTGGAGTCTGTTTTGCCTTTGTAGTGTTTATGTGGATTACACAGAAGCTTCAATATCGGCACAGGATATATGTTATATGAAGTTATGGTATTTCAAAAAAATCCTAGAATGAATGGACTTCTATGGGAGTTAGCAGAGAGGTGGTCCCTCCAGCCTACGTCGATTTTTCTACTTCCGGGAATTCGCCTGCCCCCTTGAGCCAGATGGCACACTTACTTGCACCTTCTGCATATGACACCAAAGACTGCCCTAACGTGTTCGTTCCTCTACAGTTTTGATGACAATAAATAGAAGGCTAACGTTAATGATCTGCTTACTTGCATCTCTCAACCTGGTGTTGCTAACCTACCTAGGCTGTGAAAGTAAGTTAATTAAGGCCTACTTGGTTTACTGACATTTGAGTAGGCTATGCAACCCATTGGCAAACGTTTACCTGGATATGTCCTTTTAGCTTATGTCATGTTTGCTAGCTTATCAAACTAGCTGGGCTTAGTTTGAGTAGTGCTACCAAAATCATAGAAATTAATAAAATTGCAAGACATTTACCTCTTCTATGATCCAAGAATGATTTCATTCGAGTTGTTTTTTTAACATTTATTTTAACTAATGACATAGAATACATTCCCAATTGCATCCACATATCGAAATGCACTATGCAAAAAGTGATTTACACTCGTAGCCGAACACAGTGAGATGCAAGCCTTCCAATCCACTCAGAAATGTAATTAGGCTACTCTCACGTCCTTAAAGGGGCAGGCAGTCAATTAGACGTACACCACCAATGTAATGACATTAAACAGAAGTGTAGTCAAATAGTTTAAATCAATATGAAATTACTAGATACTTACTTGGCTATTAGTAATTATGCAGGCCAAAGACTATGAATTATTAAAAAGATATGAACTTAATATGAATTACAAAATATATGAATGTATAGAAACATATGACATGATGCCATCTCTTTAGGTGACTGTCTTTTTTGGACAGTTCTACGAAAGGTTATACCGCTTTGTGAATTACCTCAGTCAAAGCATTTTCACAAATAAAGTAGGCCTACTTTGATTTTTTGTAATCCTTACTGTTTACCTTTGATTATCCTTTTTTAATAAGCATCAAGATTATCAGTGTGATTTTGGTCTTACTAACCTTAATTGCCCTAAATTAAAAAAAATAAATAAAAAAAATCGCAACTATTTTTGCAATTTTCACTTCCTCCCGCAATTTCTCCACAAGAAACAGCTAAAAACACCGCAACTTCCATCCAGGCATTTTAGGTCGTAACAGTCTCAAAAAACCTCGTGAAATCCTGGAGGGACTGATTTTCTACCTATCCCTTACGGGGACGACTGGGGGGAAAAAAAAAAAAAAAAAATCCCTACCGACCCATGGCCTCAACTGACAACCAACAGGAACCAAACCTTTTTTTTATGCCTAAGCATTTCTGAAGCCAAGTTCAGTGAACTGCTTGAGTGTGGTAAGTCCAACTTTTAACTGAAATGATTTTGTAAATCATCTTAAATGAACTGATATTTGGTATTTTTTAATGTATTATGACCTGTGTAGGAGTGACTTTTCCCCTAAAATCGTATTTGAAGTTGGTTTTTTATTCATATTAAAATATTTTATTAATAATATTGTAACCATTAAATGGCTTCAGTAATACCTATAAATAGGTTTCTCGGCGATGCAACTATACGAAACGCGCGAGTCCCAGGGGCAGAAAGCAGTTTAGATCCAACACGAATTTAAAACTAAAGTGATAATTAAGTGTATCCATTTTCTGAGTATGCAGTATGCACATCATCCTGTCTTCTTTTTCATAAAATAGTCTAATGTGGATTTTGTTCTACATGACCCTTGGTATAGGTGCGTTAACTCTATGATGACTAATGCTGAGAAAATGTGCTCATTATGTTTGTATTCCCAGCATTCCAGAAGTTTAGCACCTCCCTCAACCAATTGCCTGATGCGAAAAGTTCTTTGATGACTCCAACACTGAGGTTGACGAGGAGGTGTTTGGAGAAGTGATAGGTGCAAATACTGGTGTTTATGAGCTATCCACTGATGCTGTCTCTGAAGGTTTGTATTGTCTAATCAATGTCATGTTTGTTTGTTTTTAACAGGCTAATAGCTATTGAATTATTTTTCCATGTTGACAATTCAATGTGGGGAAACAGGATTATATGGACATATTTTGAGAATCAAGTTTGCATTGATAGTTTTATTGTCTCAAAAACAACTCTCTTTTTCCATCCAAGACTGAACAGGACTTTGTGGAGCTGCCACAAGCAACAAATTTAAAGAGATGGCCCACCGCCTTCAAAGACAAAATCATCGCCCAAAGCAAGGGACTACACCGCACAGCTGAGCTCCAAGAACTCATTGATGTTGCTGAATCATCTGACCTTGCCAATAGTGATCATGAAGATAGTGGTAAGGATTTATACATGTATTGTTTAGTCTAAACTGCACCAATATTCTTTGGTTCAACCAGCCTATTGGTCATATTATTTTGTGTGTGTCTGTTTGTGTTTTAGGATGGGACAGTGACATGTCTGCAATCCTCCTCGGGACGCAAGCGACCTGGCAAAATGTTGGCGGCTCGAGCGGAGAAGCTTCTTGTGGTGTTTCAGAAGGTTAGCCCAACAGTGAATCAATGGTGCATCCAGCAGTAAAACTATTGCATTAAAAAACCAGCCTGCACTACAGACATTATTCATTATAATGCCCATATGTTGTTTTTTTCAAAGCTATAGGTATCTTCTACCAGGCCTACATAAATCCTTATTTAGCCATATTTAATATTTATTGCACCACCATCACTATCATAGAGCACCTCATCTATATATCTATCCATCTCTCTCACTCTCTCTCTCGGAAGCTTAATATACTATTTTACATGGTCTGATCCCAGATACAGGATATACATTGTACATAGATTATTTAGGATGAGAACTATGTAGATAAATTACATATTACAGACTGTTCAACTGTACTAAATCAATTATGTATTGAACCATGTAAAATAGTGTTACATTGGATTTTTATGTTTTATGATTATTTATTTGAGATTGTGAGGCTCAGTGATGAGCAGCACTATGCTTTTCAGGCTGCTCATCAATCAGTTAAAGGAGAATTCCGGTGTGATCTTGACCTAAAGTGTATTGAAACATGATACCGAGTGTGAACGTATGTCTCATAGCCCATCTCGGCTTGTCCCCTGCACTCCAAAATCTGGCGCTAGTTAGCCGATGATACCAACAGCTTTTTCAATAGTGGTGCTTCGGCATCGGGCTAGCCATGCAAATAAATCACTGTTTTACACCCATTTACGAGGCTCAATGTATCTCCACACTTCATTGGTAGACTTCCGAGGGCCCAGGGATCAGATTCCAAAAATAATTCAGTGGAAATGCATGGATTCCAGTTGCTGCTACTGGAAGAAACTGGAATCCATGCATTTCCACTGAATTATTTTTGGAATCTGATCCCTTATCATACCTGTTCATTCTTACTCGTTGCTCGACTTATCGTGACTAAATTCAAGATGGCTGCAAACGCTAAACTTTGTGAAGGTACTGTCTGTATAAATCGTCTTGTAAGTAAACTACCAGTGCTTTTTCAAAGTTCTCAATGTCTCGTTTTAAATGTCAGGGCCCTCGGAAGTCTACCAATGAAGTGTGGAGATACATTGAGCCTCGTAAATGGGTGTAAAACAGTGATTTATTTGCATGGCTAGCCCGATGCCGAAGCACCACTATTGAAAAAGCTGTTGGTAGCATCGACTAACTAGCGCCAGATTTTGGAGTGCAGGGGACAAGCCGAGATGGGCTATGAGACATACGTTCACACTCGGTATCATGTTTCAATACACTTTAGGTCAATATCACACCGGAATTCTCCTTTAAAACATCCAGATTGACCTGAAATTGAACTAATGTCTTTTGTTTCTGTGTCATCGACAGACAGGAACCAGCATACAACAACACCTTGATTCTATCGAAGAGAGAAATCTTCTTGCCATCGGTACCAAGAAAAGTTGCATCCATGCCTTCTACATCATACTGGACAAGCAAGTCATTGCGTGTCAGGCTGTGAGTGCTGTTGGAGCATTTGATGAACTTTTCAAAGCTCACTTTATATTTGGCACATCCTACAACCACGCACTGTACAGAATTTACACTTTCATTCAGACCACCAGGAATCCTACGTTTTGTGAAACCAGAGACTTTTGTACAAGATGAAATGGCACGATTAATCTGTGATGTGTTACAGACATGTTGTTTTGATGAACATTTTCATTCATTTCAAGTCAAAGAGGCTGAGGAATGGAAGATTATCAGAGTAAATGAACTTGTGTAGGCTTACCATAAAACATTTGACTTGCAGATGACATGGCACACAGGATGATTTCAAATATATTGTGCCTTCATTTAGAAGTCATGTAAACCTCTCCAATAAAAACTGAAATATTGAACATGTGTTTTATTATAATTTGACACTTGCCAGTGAAAAGTGTGACTCAATAAGTGTTATTTTTTTACACCTATTGTTGTTAAATATACACTGGCGAATTAACACTGGTGTTAGAGTAAACTTGACACTATCGGGAATGGGACCATATGTTATCTTTAACAGTGTTAAAATCAACTCTATAGGAGTCAATTTAACACTATTAAATTTACTGTGTAGTCTTCTTTGCTCTTAGTGTTATTTAATAAGTACGTTTCAGCCACTCTTTGGGTCTTAATCAGATAGGCCTACACCATTATTACATTACATTACATTACATTTGGCTGACAATTCTCTCAACAATTTTAGGACAATTTAAAAACGGCAGAGTACAGTAAGAATACTGTAAGTGCATCAGTGAGTGCTGTTTTTAAACAGTTGAGTGTCAGTTCAAGAAGGGTGGTAAGTGCTAGGATCAGCAAGACTTGTTGTAAGTGGTGCTATGAAAGCAGATATTCTCTAAAGAGCTGGGTCTTCAGCAGTTTTTTGAAAATGGTGAGGGATGACCCTGCCCTTGTAGGAACTGGCAGTGTGTTCCACCAACGAGGAACAACAGATGAGAAAAGTTTGGATTGGCCTGAGCGTATCTGTTGCAATATCTGTGTGCATTACATTAGGTCTATTTCTTTGATAGTCAACATCATTTGCTTCCACATAACAAATACCAAATAACAACACAAAAGTTTCTTACAAACTTTCCTGCATACTTCTTAAATGTGCTGCAGTCAGATGGGTGTCCTAAAGACATAACTAGATTTTGAGCATCTATTACCAGTGTTGAATGAGCAGTTTTTGCAGTGATCACTACTGGACATTCCACATTGCTAGACAGCACTTGAGTGAGGATAGACTTATTTCCACTTCACAAATAACCATCGCTATCTGCAATAGCTATAGTACAGGGACATTAATCAGTTCATAGCTGAGGATTTGTCCTAGGTCCACTTCCCTTTCAGCATCATATGCGGTAATGATGCACTGGAGAATGTTTCTTTTTGTAGCACTATAAAGGATATCTTGTCTAAATTTTTTGCAAATAATGCAATCTCCATAGCACTCTTCAGCAACCCTCAAACATGCACACTCTTCCATTTTTTTGCATGGCTGGAATTTAAATGATAGGAAAGAGCACCAGTGAGATGTTTTAACTAGGCAAGCACAGTCGCCTTTACAGTAAAAAAAAAAAATACAGTGTAAATCCTCTGTAAAGACTAACAACCGTACTTACTGTAAGTACTGTACGTACTTTTTACAAAAAAATGAGCAGTCACCTACTATTCTATCAATTTATTATCAAGGAATCTATTTGGCTTCTAAACGTCATACTGAATTTTAGCTATTATTTCAATTTATATTTTAATTTTAGCTTATTTTCATTTGCTACTTGAGGGTCATTGGGGTAATTCCTGTCCTGTCCTACAACATATCTGATACATAAAGAGTATATTAATGCCTTATTTTTTGCAATTCCTATGATATCTGATGGCAAAACCAAAAAGTATGTGAATTATGCTAATTAGCAAGCTTAAAACTCAAAATTGAGCTTGGTAAACAAAATATTTGAATTCAGCACCCTCAAATTGTGTGAAATAGCCCCTTTACTGACTTTTCCTCAAATTGGCCAACAGGACTTTTTCTGAACATTTGTTAGCTATCTGCTCTCCCTCTAATGTGACACGACAGACAAACAGACAGACGTTCCTGTCATAGATAGATGTGCTGTGTGCTTTAGACAATAGGTGGCGGTAGTGTTCTCCTGAAGCCGTAGTGGGGGGAAATGCAGAGGAAGTCGAGGTCCTACACTGACGACATCAAGAGGCGACGAAGGCAATGGATGATGGTTTGTCTTGGTGGTTCATTCCCTTGTAGTTACCCAGTAATCATATAGCCAAAATAAGTGATAGTACATACCAAGATCTTTATTGTTGTAAACGTCAGCATCGTTGGTAAGTGTTCTATACTTTCAGACAGATACCAAATACCCCAAATGTTTAATTTGGCTCTTTTAAGTCATCGAAATAGCAGCTGTAGCATTAGCTGGTTTTCCGCTCTAAAGTCATGTGTCTCATTATTTGACTAAGTTATCCAAAGTTAATCTATACATGGTTAATAATGCGGCGATTAATCTATAAATGCTTTATAATGCGGAGATTTTATTTTTCTAGGAATTACTTTTTGCACAATGGCGCTGAAGTCGGGGGAAGAGCGCCTGAAGGAGATGGAGGCGGAAATGGCGCTGTGAGTGGTTAAAAATCTAACTAACTTTTGCCTAATCTGCCAGTTATGTAGTGGCTAGTAACCCGGCTTTGTGTTTCATTGCTTGTTGCTGCGTCATCTGACGATATGCTGCATGATGATGCAGAAAGACGAAATATAAAATTACACTGATTGATAATGACGGTGTTCCAATTCGCATACTCATGCACTAATATGAGTGCACAAGTGCATTGCACAGCCAATGTCTATGGATGGACTTAATCTCCTCATGAAAATCTAATCTGAATTGAATTGAAGAATATAATTTACTTTGGATTGGACAATGCAGCATTCCTGTAAAAACATTGAAATTGTCAAGCAATTACAATAGACACATGTCAAAGTTCACGTGCAGACAAATAGCCCTCTTGGATAACCCCAACTATGCACTTCCATCTCTGTCTTATCGCAACATAATGTGTGTGTTCTGGTGTGACTGTGGTGTGGCAGGTTCGAGCAGGAGGTATTGGGAGGCCCAGTTGCTGTGACTGCTGGAGCTCCTACGGTAGTTGAGATGCCTGTCGCCCTTGCTGTACCAGCTATGCCAATGATCAGACCTATCATTGGTACAAACACCTACCAACGGGTAAGCACTCAAAAAGGTGCCAGGTACAGACAGGTGTTGGATCCCCTACCCCTAACCCGAAACGGTTTAAAGGCAGTCAGCGGTCGTATGTGATTTCAAGGCTATAACATTTTTGTCACATTCAGCAATCATCTCCTTGAGACCGCTAGCTGCCTATTCTAGTAGTACACTGTAAAAACGGTCTCTGTAAGCAGCCCAGGCTCCAAAAACTTGAAAAAAGAAAAGTGGAGGCAAAATAAAAACAAAATCCTGCATGAATTTTCTCTTGGAATACTGAAAAGGGGTGAGCTACCTGTGCGGCTGCTAATGACACAAACATAAACAAACACATATAAACAAATACAAGTCACAGACACGACTTCCTAGTCAATTATTGACTGTACCTTTAAGGCATGATTGAAGCAAATACATTCCTATGATTGTTAGTGAAGTTTTGAGAACTGCAAAGTAAGGCTGGGTGATATTACCTGAAATGAATGTCATAATACTTTCATTGTGATGATGCATTCATGATCCTTTCTGTCAATTTGTCAAATTCAAAGTTATTGCCTAAATGTTTGTCTTTGGGTTAATGCCTGTCTGTGGCATATATTGTATTATATGAGAATACTGAGAATCGTCATGGCATTTTTCATTTCTTGTGTGAGTGTGTGTGTTCAAAACTATGTAAAGAGTTCATATTTAAACTTTTTTCTATTATGGTAAGAAGTATCAGTAGTCAGTGAATTGCCGAGCTTTGCTAGCCTGGAAGCCAGCCAAACTTAGCCCCGGCCACAACATTTGAGGTCGGGAAGTTGGGTCTGGACTTGCTCCACTCCGTTGTGGAGCAACTATGCCCAAACCAGAGCTGTTCGCACCAATCAAATTGGGCGTTGTACGATGATAGACAAGGCACTGCTGCTCATCTGTCCATCACGTCATCTGAGCACACTTCGGTTGGTTTTGTTTGCAACAAAAACACTGACGCTAGACAGATGGCTTCTAAGACCCTGTTTACATGTAGGAAAAACACATATTTCCATGTGGTTTGGGCTTTCAATTACAAGAAAACGGAGGTTTGATCACTGAAAACTCCGGTCAAAGTGGATATGTGGGAACACTGGTTTCACTTTTGCATGTAATCAAGGGAAAACACTTTTTTGCATTGTGACCTATTTTATATAGTCTATTATTGTGACCTGTTGTTCCCTTGTTTGTTTAAAAATCTCTGATTGGCCACCTGTTTACTCGAGGGGTTTGCTACATCCTTCCCCAGCTGTTTTTAGCATCGGTGGTGAACAGAATTATTTTAAAAAACAAAGAAGGGGAAACAATTTTTCAGAATAGCCTACCCTGCTACGTGTTTCGTGGTCTTAGATTTTGCTATGGGGTGTTGTACAAAATCAGAGGCGGACAGAATACACAGCTTTATTACTTGAGTAAAAGTACAGATACCCTTTGCTCAATTTTACTCAAGTACAAGTAAAAGTACAACAGTCAGGTGCCTACTTAAGTAAAAGTACTGAAGTACTTGTTTTTAAAAGTACTTGAGTATCAAGAGTACAAGAGTAGCCTACATTTTCGAAATATTGCATACTACTGCCACAGTGCTTACATTTATGTACATAAACGTCCTACATGGAGTTATGAAAAATGTTAATACCTTGGAGAAGGTAAAAGGAATTGAAAGTAAAATCAAGTCATTTTCATCTTTTTACCATGTTGCCAGGGATGGGCAGTATTTCTAATACATGTATTTAAAATACGTATTTCAAATACAAAATACTATTTTGTAATTGAAACACTTGAAGCGAAAACTATCATTAACTTGTTCAGAAAGTTGAAATAGTCTGGCGAGGTGGGGCCACAGGTTGGCACATTCCCGGGATGGACCTGCTGCGTCTTCATCCATTGTTTCGTCCATGGTTTCGTCTCTTATCTAAATCTGACCATGGAGTTGACTTTCGCGGAAAGCTGAAGGTGATTGCTGATAGGCTGTCCCAATCAGTGGCGCCTGCACAATCCAATCACGTTTGAGAGGGAAACAACAAATTGAGGGTTTCTGAGAATTTTCTTTTTTTTTTAGAAGAAGAAGAAGTATCTGGTACTCACGGTTATGGATAGAAATGTAGTGGAGTAAAGAGTACAATATTTGCCTGTCAAATGTACTTGAGTAAAGTCATGAGTACTCCCCAAAAATGATACTCGAGTAAAGTACAGATCCCTCAAAATTGTACTCAAGTACTGTACTCAAATAAATGTACTGTTACTGTCCGGCTCTGTACAAAATATTGATAGCGCAATAACTTTAAAAAAACGACCAGGAAACAATGTTAAGGCATTTATTGAGAAGAAGGATGGTTCGGGTGTTAGGCTATTTCATTGCTCTAATTGGTTAGGGCTATCCAATTGGGTGCAGATGCATTTCTCCTCCTGTATCGTTGAAGCACATCCCATAATCACGTCCCAATGGAGCAGTATCAGACTCAAATTCTGACTAGAATTGAGTATGACTATGTTAGGCTACAGCTCTGCCTTTGAAAGCTGCTGGTTGTTGAATGGCATTGAATGTTGAATTTGGAAACAAATTGACATAAAGTGTTGACAATCCTTCTGTTTTTAAATGTTGTCTTGTTTAGGTACAGCAGAGCTTGGAGGCACGGGCGGCCACTTTAGTTGGACCTCCCCCTACCTTTGTTGGTCCAGGTAACTCCACCATTTCTCAGCCTTGAATGAATGACACACCACTGAAATGTTAGTTATGCACTGAAGACTGAGGAAGAACGACAGGGCTTAAAAGGTCATATTAAGGGTTGGGTATACTTCTGTGCACCCTAGGCATACTCAATTTTCTGGTCATGAATAACCCTGTTTTTTGCATGTGAATTTAGTTTTCCAGACGCTACTAGAGGGAGTTTGAATTGTCTCCTTATATAGTTTGAATATACTCCTTGATAAGCAGTTTTATTGATGTAAGATTAAGGGTGTTTTCACACTTGCACCCTTTCAGCCTTTTAAACAAACTCGATCAATGACTCTTGATTTTTTTTCACACTCATTGTGCATATGTAAACACTTTAAACAAACTCAAACTCCTCTAAATGGAAATGTGCCGTTACCACCTCACTAGATCACACTCTGCACGGTTTGCTTTGAAGTGAACACAAAGCGCCCCAGGTTCACTTTCACGTTTGCATGGTAGCCTAATTTATCTTCCTTGGCTTGCCATTGCCTAGTCAAGTCAAGTCAAGTCAACTTTATTTCTATAGCTCATTTAAAAACAACTGAGTTGAACCAAAGTGCTTACAAACAAACATAAAACAATGACAATGGTACAACAACAATATAACATGGGGGGGGAAATAAATAAATAATTGAAATAATACACAAATTGGTCAAAAATAAAATAAAGAATAAAGAGTGTGTGTGTGGGGGGGGGGGGGGGGTTATTAAGGTTGATTAAAAGCTTGGGAGAAAATGAAAGTCTTTAAGTTAGACTTAAAGCAGTCAATGGTTGGAGAGGACTTAATATGTACAGGTAGACTATTCCAGAGTTGGGGGGCAACAACACAGAAGGCTCTATCACCCTTAGTCTTAAGGCGTGTTTTGGGGATATAGAGAAGATTCTGAGATGAAGACCTAAGTGATCTTGGAGTGCTGTAAGGAATTAGTAGGTCACCTATGTAACTAGGTGCCAAACCACTGAGGGCTTTGAAGACAAAAAGTAAAATTTTAAACTTAACTCTGTGCTCCACAGGTAACCAGTGCAGCTTAGCCAACACAGGAGTTATATGCTCACGTTTCTTAGAGCCACTTAATAATCTAGCTGCTGCATTTTGAACTAGCTGAAGTCTGTTGAGAGTGGAGTGGGTCAGGCCTGCATATAATGAATTACAATAATCTAGTCTAGATGTTATGAAAGCATGTATAAGAGTTTCAAGATCGGAGAAGGACAAAAAGGGCTTCAGTTTTGCAATGGTTCTTAACTGGAAAAAGCTGCCTTTGACCACACTTTATTTGCTTATTAAAATTTAAAGAGGAGTCAAAGAAAACCCCAAGATTCTTTACTTCACTGTGGCAGTTTGCAGAGAGAGGTCCTAGTGCATTTTTCAAGATAGAAACATCACTTGGAGGGCCAAAAATAATTATATCAGTTTTACTTTCGTTCAGTTGAAGAAAATTTCTTGCCATCCAGCATTTGATGTCACTGAGACAGTTAAAAATATTCTCCAAAGAACAAATGCCATTAGTGTTAACAGGCAGGTAAAACTGAGTGTCATCTGCATAGCAGTGATACTGAATGTTATACTTTTTAAAAATTGAGCCAAGGGGTAGCATATAAAGAGAGAATAAAAGAGGGCCCAAAATGGAACCCTGAGGAACACCACACTTTATAAGGGCAGAGGAAGAGGAGAAATTGCCTAAACTAACTGAAAATGATCTATCACTAAGATAAGAAGAGAACCATTGCAGAACAGAACCCTGGAGACCAACTTCATCCTCCAAGCGTTTTAATAGGATCAAGTCAAGTCAAGTCGGCTTTTATTGTCAATTTCTTTACATGCACTGGTCATACAAAGAATTGAAATTTCGTTTCTTACTTTCCCATGCAGACATAGACATGCTTTAAATACAGACATAGACATACTATGGACATAGCCATAGACAATAAACATTAAATTAAAGTGCAAGACTGAAATATAGAACATGTATGTATCAAAATAGAAATATAGGACATATATTAAAAAAAAATAGAGGTAGTTGTGTTGTATATTTCTATAGTCTTAACAGTTACATGAAGTAACTGGGGGAGGGGGGGTTTGGTAGACAGGATCCTAGTTTCCTAGGTTCCTGGTTGGCTGGTGGGTGGGGGGGGCTGTCAGTGATGGGAGAGTGGGTAGAGTGTTCAGCATCCTGATTGCTTGGTGGATGAAGCTACTTGCCAGTCTGGTGGTGCGGGAGCGGAGGCTCCTGTACCGCTTTCCAGAGGGCAGGAGGCTGAACAGTTCGTGTGCAGGATGTTATGGTCAATGGTGTCAAATGAACGAAAGAGAAGGCATGTTGTTTACTATACAAAACTATTATCATTAGGCCTATAACCAACATGATAGTCATGAATATCTTTTCTTCCAAGCTATTGATCACTGACAATGTAGAAATCAGCAAACTTTGGATTACATTGCTCACTATCTCTCATGATCTGTATCTTTTATCTCTCTGTCAAACTCTTCTTGTATGTGGCAAACATACAAGGGAAGCCGTAGCACAGTTAACAGGCTGCTGTTCAGTTGTAATTTTGTATGTGAGCTATGAACTACAGGTTGTTGGACATAGCAACAGTAAACAGTTGGGACGTGCTTACCACTCTGAATTAGAAAGTGTGATTGGCTGACGTGCTGACTGACAGAAAATCTGACTGAAAATCTGAGTTGTGCAAACATGTTTCAGTGGTAGTATAGTTGAAGTATCTTTATTTGTCTTGTAGGAAATTTGTCTTGTGCATTTTACCCATTTACCCATATTACTTCAGCTTTACTAGACTTAGGTTCATTGTCTTTGCCTCCACTTCCGCAGTGCCTCCAGTCAGACCTCCCCCTATGATGAGGCCTACTTTTGTACCACACATCCTGCAGAGACCAGGTAACAGTGGTGCTGGTTTGCGAAGGACCTGCGCATGCTTTATTCATGTTTTTGGTTATTTCATGTATTTTTTTTTTTTTGTAAGCAGTTTTCGCCAGTGAATGTGCAAATACCCCAAACTGTATTTCAGGTCACCGAATGCCAATGATGCGTGGACCCCCACCTCAGGGCATGATGGCTCCGCCGCTGCCCCGGCCCCCTCCCCCTCCCCCCATGATGCTGGCCCCTCCCATGGCTGGCCCCCCTCAGCACTCCATGGGGCCCATGGGTCCAATGCGGCCCCCAATGGAACCCATGAACTCCATGACCTCAATGCCTCCTGTAAGTATCAGCTAGAAGTCTTATATCTAGACAGATTCTAATGTTTTGGGTTGGGAATACAGTGGATGTACAGGATGCTGAAGCCTAGTTTATGCTTGTGTCCACTCCATGCAGTAACTAGACCGTTGCCTCTATGCCGCCATGAACCTTTTTCAGTTCTGCATCGCCTGTGTCTGCGTAGCTCACCACTAAAACGTTTTTTTCTTGGTTTTTTTCTTGCTTAGAAAAGGCAAGAAATCAAGTTATCAAGGAAGACACAGTGTATTCCAATAACATAGTTGGTGTGCTAGGGCACCTGTATGTGCAGCCTCAACTTTAAATGAATCAGCTTAATGATTTTACCATCCCAAATGAACAGCATTTTGACTCTGAAATGGCACAGGGAAGACCTGGTCTTCTTCCCCAGCAGGTCGGGGGAATGGCTCCCATGGTGTCCCCACCTCCACGGCCAGTGACTCAGCCGCCACCCAAAGCGACCCCCAGCGTGATCCAGGCCGCACCCACAGTCTATTCCGCGCCTCCCACATCTAAGCGGCAGGACCTCCGAGCGCAACGGCAGGCACGCATGGTGAGTAGCGATGCCATCCCACCCACCCATGCTCAACACCCTTACTTTGCTTTGATTGACGGTCGGTCATTGATTGATATTCTTGTGAAAGCAAAGCAATCACCAAAACAGCATGTTAAAAAAAACAGTAGCTGAAACCATTCAAATAGATAACCATTCTCTCTCTCTCTCTCTCTCTCTCTCTCTCTCTCTCTCTCTCTCTCTCTCTCTCTCTCAGGAGGAGCTGGCTGCGTCGGTAGCGGAGCAGCAGGCGGCGGCGGTGGCGGCGGGGCTGCTGGAGGCTAAGAAGGAGGCGGCGGCAGCAGCGGCAGCAGCAGCAGCGGCGGCGGCAGCCGCCACAGACGACAGCGTGATCGGGCCGAGCATGCCAGAGCCAGAACCGGTCCAGACAGAGGTACGAGGTGTTTCCCAGGTCCCTCTCCTCTCAGGCCCCCTTCTGTGTGTCCGTCCAATTGCTCTATTTCGCTCTGACTGCAACCCTATTGCAGTCTTTGACTGATATTTCAGTGGCTCATGGACCAGATTTTCTGAACTGCATTCCATTCCACAGGGTTCCATAGCCCTCCTCTCTCTACTGTTTATGCTCTCTCTATTTAGTAAGGGATAATGGCCGCCGAGGTTATACGGAATTAATGGACGAGGACGAGGGGCAAAGAACTCCCTGACGCGCATTGGAGGGGAGTTGCCTCCGCCCGAGTCCATTAATTCTGTATAACAGGACACACCTCGAAGGCCGTTATCCCGCTTATCACCCGGTTGCCACTGTAAAGCAAAGGAAACACGCGGTTCCGTTTAAAAAGAAGCTCACTAGTTCAGCTTGTTGTACAACTTTCGTTGAGCAGCAGGGATAGAATGGACAGTTAGCTTGTTTACAGTTGATTCCATTGTTGCGAAGCCTGCCTCCAGGCTCAACCGTCGTCCTACTATCGTTGTTATAGTTACCATTCATAAGCATTGATATGGAACGGCGATTAAACTTTTTTTACCAGATCTACTTCATAGGTGTCCCGTTATTCAGAATTAAAAGCCACCCCGCCAGCCAATCAGAAAAGAGTATTTCTTCTCTCTGGGTGATAAATGATGGTATGGTCTCAATCTTATTTTGTAGTTGAAATGAGGACTGGCCTACACTTGTACTGCCCCCTCCCCCTTAAAAATGATCTATAAACACATGTCAAAATGCTTTGTGGTTTGTTTGCCTGTTTACATTGCACTCCCAAATGGACCTGTTCAGTGACTGGGTTTGTTGTGTATTCAGCCAGCAGAAGGGAATGCGGAGGAGAAGAAGAAAGGAAAACAGGAGAAGGTGAAGAAATGTATTCGAACAGCAGCAGGCACATCCTGGGAAGATCAGAGTCTACTAGAATGGGAATCAGGTACTCCATTTGCACTGAATATTCAGTAACAAGTTACAACAAGTTGTTGTAGTAGTTATTGTTAATTAAGGTCTCCTCTCAAAAGGAATATTTATAGTTACCTTAGGTCCCCTCTGTGTTGTAGCTGTATTCTTCATTTTGTAAGTCGCTTTGGCTGAAAGCATCTGCTAAATTAACAAACTTAAATATAAAGTGTTGTACACAATGCTAATGGTATAAAACAGCCGGCAGAGCATTAGTGTCTGACCGCACCACTGCGAGAGTCAGAGGCAGTCAAGCGTAATTTGAGGTGTACGATTGCCTCACTCACCATTTCCTATCATCTGCTAGTTTTGACCTCCTCCCTGACCCTGCTTTCAGATGACTTCCGGATATTTTGTGGTGACCTTGGTAACGAGGTGAACGATGACATCCTGGCACGAGCCTTCAGCCGCTACCCGTCTTTCCTGAAGGCGAAAGTGGTCCGGGACAAACGCACGGGCAAAACAAAGGGCTACGGCTTCGTCAGCTTCAAGGACCCCAACGACTATGTGCGCGCTATGAGGGAGATGAATGGTGAGGATGTCCGCCTTTTGATGTCTATAAGAACACAGAAGCATGTCTGCTGTGTATAATAGTCCTATCTGATAGAAAGTGTCTTGTGCAGCGCTGGTTGTCGCCACTGGCAAACTTAGGCCTATGAAAGTCTAATGGACTGCCCAGTGTGTTTAAAAGTGACTGCTTGGAACACTTGCTGATGTGCTTCCCAAAGTTATATATAATAATATAAGTGTATGTAATTCCAGACGTTTTGGGTGAGCTATACCAATGAGCGATGAAGCTTTTATTTTAAGGTGTAATTGTTACATGCTACAATGCTATTGCTGGAGCATCAAAAGCAGTGCAGTAGTAGGCTTTAAATACAGGTAGATGACCGTAACCAGCTTTGTCTAAACAACTTTCAAAGGCCTCAGGTGTATGTTCAGGAGTAGCATTAGAACAGCAACCCCAAATTGTTGCCCTCATTACAAGACAGAAGAGCAGTCTCCTTAAAATTCTTTAAAATCTTTTGTATTTTAGGATGCAATTTTTTACTGGCTTTCTTCTTTTCATCAAAGTATTGTTGCATGATGTCAATGTCATTGTATTGCTTTTTTGTTTGTTTCAAAGGAAAGTATGTAGGTAGCAGGCCGATCAAGCTACGCAAGAGCATGTGGAAAGACAGAAACATGGAAGTGGTGCGGAAAAAACAGAAGGAGAAGAAAAAACTTGGACTCAGATGAAGACATTACATCTTATTTGTATGGGTGTGTGTGTGTTTGTTCTTGTGCGCGCGTATGAGTGTGTGTGTGTTCAGTTGTGTATACAGGACATCACCTAAGCCCACAAAGAGGATCCATGCGTGGCAAGAACCCTTCTCCACATGGAGAAGTAGTGTGTGTTGGAACACCTCTGCTCTTCCAAGCAGCATGATGGATTAGAAATGTAGTGCTGTCTGGAAGACCTGACTCTGTATGGGCCATGTCCTTTTCTCCCAGGCCCCCCTCCCCCCCGCTTTTTTTTTTTTTTTTTTTAAATGACCCTGGTCTGTGAATTGCATAATCTAGAATGCTCTCATTGTTAGTATAGAATTGTTTTTGTTTTGGAATTAGATTGTTCTAGATTGGCAGCTTCTTAGTACTGATGACAGACTGTCTTAGTACTGATGGGTGTTCTGATACTGATCAGGTTTTTAATGTCATCTTAAGAAGCTATGTGAAATCAGTTGTTGAGAAAGGGTTAATGTGAGTTTGTTCTGTACAGGGGGTATTCAAATGGCATGGTTTAGTGACACCTGGGTAAGTTAACTCTAAGTAAGTGATAAACCACCTACAACAAGAGCCCTATGGCATTGTTTTGTGTAATGTAAGAACCATCCAACATTTCAAATAAAACCCTGAAATGGCTTTACCTGGGCATGTCTTTTGATGATTAGCAGTTTTGGTAGTATTGGTTTAGGAAATCACCACTAGGTGGTGCAGGTGGCCTATTGTGTTCAGAGCCATTGTGTCCTTCAAGAGACCTGCAGGCCGACTTCAGCCAGCAATGTATGTAGGCCTTTTTGATTGGGAGCTGTTATGTCTGGTTTATGGGCCTGTATCTTTGAGATATCACTAGCTATTTCACTTATGAATGTGTTCTACATTACATAACGAGTAAAACAGTTGTCTAATTGACAGCTGTAATATTGTGTTTGAGAAGACATTCCTCAGATTAGAATATTCTCATTTCCTTGTTTCCGTGGAAATACGCACATCCCCGTCAACCCGGTCTGACATGCATTCTGCACAATAACTTCTTCTTTTGTCTGATAAAACTCCCACTTCTTTAAATGAGTCCCCATGTGTAACCCACTTGGACATAGGACATGCAGAGACGAGGCACGGGTACGTTGCCTTGATTCTTATTATTTCATCCCTGGTAAAGGCCGAATGTTTAACAGTCTATGTAGGCCTTCAATTTTATGGAATAATCTGTGCACACGATGGACCAAATTAACTGGCTAATTTGGAAAATATGCTATGCATTCAACTCGTGAGTTCTAATTCCATACACATATGGAAATAAATTGATAAATTATCTGTTACAGTTACATCTAGAGTTGAGGTAGCCTTCCCTAATAATATTATACATTCTGAATGGCTTTCTTAAAATGTAGGTTATCTTGTACTTAGTCTAGCCGCAATTGTCGGTCATCATGAATGCAGCGCGAAAGCATTTTCAGGGTTAGGGTGGGCTTGCTTTCGTGTGATATACAAAGATCCTGTGACAGATCGCGACATGTTAAACCGTATTATGGATTAGGGGGATGTCTAGGAAAGTAATAGGATGATGAGCGGCGAATAAAATACGAACATCAACACTCTAATGTGATGTATGGTGAGAATACAAACCTAACTCACGTAGCCATTAAAGCAGGTTGAAAGACACTATTTCGCAAAACCTTACTTTCTTTGTGGCGGTGCCGTCTTATGTATGGTGACTCCTTTGAAAAAGCGCAACCTTAACCCACGTCTCCGTGCATCCCCATGTTTTTTATACCTTTTGTCCAGTGGGGGCACCTCAATGGGTGCGTTCATGTTAAAATAGGGGAGCTGTATTAGAGAAGTAGGAACAGTATTAGTAGCCATAGTCTATCCGTTGTCGTAGAATCATCACCACTGTTGAGGGTGAATATATTAGGTGACGAACTAGAGAATTCAAATGACAGACACGATTTTATTAGGTCTTTGTGGCCCTCGCATTGCTTTTGTTTCCCCACGCTACGCGTTGGTTATGGCGAAAGCGCCCAGAGTATTCTCTTTTAAACAGGGACGAGGCTGAGGACTGGTTTGTTGAGGGTGGCTAATCTGAGGGCTGCACATGGCGTGTAGACACATCACGATGGAAACGATGAACACCTATGATGGATTACATTTATTTGAATATATGTTATAGCGCTTAATTGCAGAGTATACACGTTAGCCATATGTTAGAGAGGGTATGTAAGCCGATGAATGGGAACGTGTTGTTAACCTAACAACTGAACAAGCCACCCCCTTTCTTTAGCTGCGTCCCTCCTCCTCGCTGCTTCTGTTCAAGGGGTAGTCAGCAGAGCGATCCCCTTGTTTCAGAGTTGTCTGATAGATAATTGTCACACTGATTTCTACCATAATTGGAACATTTACAATGTGAGAACAACTGCCAAAGATTCAAGTGGGCAAACTAAAACACACGACCAAGGAGTCGTCGAGAATAATTATTCAGAAAAACTCGGAACTGGGAGAGATTTGAAGACGGAGTTCTCCAAACCCCAGTCTCATCCCTCGAACCTGGATATCGGAATGGTGGTGAGTCGTGTGGCTTAATCGCTACCATGAGCTACTTCTTTACCATGAAATCCCTTTCATTGCTGCTACATATTCATTAACGTTGTGCATAGTTCTGTCTCTTTTAACCCACTCTCATTGAGGCAATAAAGATGACTAATGTTAGTTTGGACTCTGGTAGTTGACTAGCTAACGGTATCGCTAGTGTTGTTGCCAAGCACAGTTTTACATGTAGTTCTAGCTACGTTATCATTAGGCTTGGATAGCCAACCGTGCCTTCCCAGATGCTGATGTCCCTTGTTGCCATGAGCTACACGGACACAGCGCTGGTCAGTGACCTGCCCTGGTATTGAGATTGAAATATTACTCGAACGAACGCACTTCTACAGATCTAAACAATGTAGTTGTCTCGAGTAACGTTAACGATGGAATAAACCATTAAGTTTGGGAGCAAACCTCATGTACACCGTGCCCCTCCCTTCACGCGCGAAAGGCGTTGTTGTCCACGATGATCAGGGATTCATTGGTGAGGTGAGCCACTCATCCTTGACGTTGAACGCGAATATACGCGCAACTTTGCTGCACTTATACATCTGGCATAAATCAGTTTTTATTTGACGTCGTTGGCTGTTGCAGTCATGTACTCATGTGTCCCAGCCGTTACGGTCATTGTTTGCCTAACGCGCCTTAGGTCATTCATGAGAGGTGTGTTGACGGTAAGGCTATCCTGTTGCAATAAAGGCTCAACAAAATGATCTCACTCGGGGGGGGGTTGTCCCATCTTTCTCCGTAAAGGTGAACGGTCATGGTTATGAGCTGTCTTGTTTTCTTGGTATTGTGATTAGTCATGCTTCCACTGATACCATACCTCATGCTCACCTGCTTAACTTTGGTGCCTGAGGTGCAGAGCAGTCAGTAAAGACAAATACTGAGTCAGTCAGGGTTTCACACTGCACCCTGTGACAACATCTGCCATCTTAGAGGGTGAACTAAAGTCTGGCCTTGAAATGATCGTTTACGAAGGACCTCAACACATTGGGCCTTTAAAAAGATTTTATCACGCATACCCTCATAACAGACCTGTGTTTTGCAAGCAAATCAAAAAGGTCTTTTTCCTTGTAATAAGATGTCTTTATTATAATATTAAGACATTTTATATGGGGTGGTTTCAGCATAACTTACTGTCAGTACCAGTTAGTGTTCAGCAACAAGCAGCCAGTACCAGGGAGTATTCGCCATAATGTGAGTTTTCCAAACAGGTCACTCCCTCTATCATTAAATCTAACAACAATTCTTGCCCTAGCGTGCTTTTGGAAAATTGAACACATGTCACAAGCAGCACACTCTCTCCTCTTCCCCCATTGACTTGTGGTCAGTCTAATTCTGGCTCCAGCTGGTGTGACTTAGCATTGCCAAGCTTCTTAAGGATGAGACGCCCTGTCATGGCACCAGCAAGTGGCTGACTGAGGTGTTTCATTACAAACGCAGCATCATTGCACTGTGTTTGTGTGTGTGTGTGTATGTAGGCAGGCTTGAGCAGGCTTATGCAGGTGCATGTGTGTATAGCACACTTGGGCACAAATTATCATGCCTGTTATTTTCAACATCTGTGCTAGGCCTATGTATATTTTGCCATCAGTAGTGAGGTTGTACTCGACTTTGACTGTATACCTAATTTCCCCTGTTCCTTTTGGCAGACATGTTGAAAGAAAATCAATATTCAACTGACGTGAATTTAGAGTAATGAGTCTCTTAATTTGTGTAATACCTCTGACTGGGTGGGCTAAGTGATGTCGCTTTGTGCACCTCATTCCTCAAACATGTTTACTCAACAGTTTAGTCATTACTGATTACCAGCATCAGTTAATTTCAGTAGACCATCAGCCTTAAGTTATAAATAGTCTATTTGCATCTGAGAGGACCCCATAGTTGTGCTGGTTGGTACAACTCTCATTATTGCACTTGTTAGGGACAGGTTCCAGCTGTGGCCTTAGGTATGGAGCCCGTCCTCATAGGATTAGAGACCATTTTTAATGAGGAGTGGGGGGAACTAACGGTTATAACGTCCTCTTGACTGAACACTGAATGCACAGACACACACACACTTGACTGAAACACACAGACAGAGATAGCCTATTCATTCACACACACACACACACACACACACGCACACAGATAGCGTAGGCACTGTAGGCTACTTGCAAACCACATCACAGGAAGCCTGCTGTTTGTGTCAGGTCCAACTCTGCCTGTTACGCAATCTCCTCCTCTTCATGCTCAGCTGTCTCCTGCTTCGAATATAATTATGTAAATATGGCATATAAAACAGAAAGGTGGAGGGAGAGGAGAATAAAGAGGAGAGAGGCAGGCTGATGGTATCAAGAAAGAAGAGATGATAGGAAGCACGGATGGATGAAAGCGTAGGGCGGAGAGAGAGAAAAAAAGAAAAGAGAGAGACAGACAGACAGAGTGAGAGAGAGAACGCTTGTGGCCACTGGACAGATCCGGCCCGTCAGGTTTCATCTGCTCATTTCCCCACTTCCTGTTTACCCTTCCCTGATCCTGTGAGGTGATAGGATGGCACAAGCCCGTCTCCATAGGGCACGGTGTCAAACCTCACCAAGGGCAGTCAGGGAGGCAAACGGAAGCTTTGGCCACGTGAAGAGTGGATAGGTTTGTATGTGTCCAGGGTAAAGCATAGCATGAGCAGCATTGAAAGTTTAATAGCAATTAAGGAATCTTGAAAGCAAATGAAATAGTTTAATTGTTTAAAGCAGACTTGTATTTAATGATATGTCCTACGCTACAATTTTTGTTTAATGGTGTAGCTTTGTTATATAATTCCCATAAGAGGTGAACCCTTATTGGTCTTAATTACTGTAATGTCACCAAGAAGTGGGGACTGGTGCTTTTATTGGCATAACTGACATGAAATGTAAGAGAGTTAACAAAGGTCTAACGAGTGCAAACATTGGAATCCATCAGTTGAACAGTCAAACACATCAGGCCATTTCTGAAGAAGTGAAATTAATGTTAGGAGCACACACACCCTTATATGCACACCTTCAAACACAGGCAGACACACTGAGTTTATCACTCATTTCCTTCCTCTGTCTAGATTTGGAACATGAAACTATTGCGTAGCCTATTACAGTGTGCAGGAGGATTATTTTAGCCTATTCACTGCTGCAGCGAGAGATACAGTATTCTGTACGAAGACCTTGAATTTGCTAGTGTTAGAAACAAACTGGTAGAGAACATTCTCAGCAAACTGGTAGAGAGCATTCTCTTGGCAGTGGTCAGTCCGTCATGGCGGAGAGTGCCTTGCATCATGTTGTGTGCTTGTGATTGGGCCAGGAAATGGATCTACACTAAAACATTTTCATCCCAGCAGGTGCCTACATCACTAGACAGAATGAGTGGAGCACAGAGTTGGAAGCAAAGAGTTGGAAGCAAAGAGTTGCTTTGTATTTCACTTTGTCAGAGCTTCAAGCCAATAGGACCTCTCAGGATACAGTGGCATGTTTGAGAATCTTCAGCTCACAACCAAATGCCAGCTGTTCTTATAAAATCATTCCTACGTGTCTGCAGGCAAACATAGCTTGTCAATCCTGGAGATTTTTTATGATGCACTCTCTGAGTTCACCCCAAACATGAATCAAGCATTTCTTCATGCTAGTGGCAAAGTGCTTTGGCAATCCCAGCAATTCTTTTATGTACTTCCCTTTGGCATTTCTTCACATGAATGATTGGATGTTTTTCCTCTCTTAAGATGTTATTACACAAATTATAACTATGCCTTCCTCTTTGACGTCCCCACAATGAGCTGTTCTTATATGCAGGGCAGGCTAGGTCCCCACTCTGAACTTAATCTGGACGCTGCATGTCAACCTAACTGTAGAGTTGCAGCATCATCTCGAGCCGCTGAAACCACAGCGGGATGATTCATGCCGCTGGTATGTGCGGAAGTGGAGTCACAGTCAGCTGACCCCGAAATGTCTCTCAGATCGTGCAGTTTGACTGACTGAGTGGCCCCGAGTCCACAAACTGAGTTACCCAGGCAGGCTGAGTGGTAATCAGAGGCTGGGCCAAGTCAGCAAAAGGCAACTGGGGTTGGGGGGGGGGGTAGCGTTAGCGTAGCACAAATTCAGCTGCAGGGCTGGGCTTCACTGCCCTCAGGCTAAAGTACTCCATTGTGCTTCATGGATATGACCCCATCAGTATTAATTATTGTATTCTACGATAAGTTTGAAGGTTGCAAGTTAATGTTATTAATCTCATAGTCGAAGAGGCAGTTTGGTTGAAAATGGTGGAAAATGATGAGTGGACAACCTGTAGAAGAACCAGATTTAAAGACACTGAAGGCAGCGAAGATTGACCTAATGGACATCTTGGGTAGGGTTGGGCTGATTTTTTTTTAATTATTATTATTATTATTTTGTTCGACCAAGGCCAGAGACATTTTAGGGAAAGTGTCCATGTCTTGACCAGCTGGTCGACTGCCCCTTTTCCCAGACTAAGCTGTGCCCCTGTGGCCCCCCTGGCGGCTTTGGCCCCGAGGCGATGGCCAGCCCCAAGTGCTGCAGGGACAGATTTAGGGAAAAGGGCTCCGTCCTCACGCTCCATCACCCCTCATCATCTCTTCCCTTCACAGCCAGCCAACGGCCAGCGAGCGCCACACCCTCCTGTCTCCTCTATCTCTTGCTCTCTCTCTTTGTCCGTCTTTCTCTGATTCCCTCACTCTCTGACTCTCTCCCTGACAGTGACAGACCATTTTGGTCTGTCCTTGGCTCTCTCTTTCTCTCACCACTCTTGATTGCTTCTCCTCTTCTATTTCTGCTTCTGTCCCTGTCGGTCTCTCCCATCGCTCCCGTGTCCTCTTTTCAAGCATGAGCCCTTGCTTCTCTTCCTCCCTTGTCTTTCTGTGTCTTATCAGCATTTGCAGCCTCTCTCTTTCTCAAACATATAGAATAAGCTACCTTCTGTCCTCCTCTTGTGGCTACACACAGGCACACACCAGTCCTTTTCTTCTGATGTTTCTGTGTAACGTCTCAGCTTGTTTTATCCAGCACTAACAAGATCCTGAAGTGAGTGTTAGAAGCTAGCCTTACTCTTTCCCCTTTTCTCCTTCCTGATATGCCTCCTTTATTTTTTGTCCTTCAACCTGTCTCTCATTTCCCTGGTTTGCATGACTGTGCACAGTGCCGATGTTGTGCGTCATGATTCATATCCTGCCAGCTAACACTAACACGTAGCCTAAGCCACTGATGGGAACAGGCATGCCCTGCCACACTGCACCATTGCCCCACTCTTCCATCACAGAGTCTGGCCTGTAGCATTAGCATCCATCTCCAGTCAGCTCAGTGGCTCCCACCCCATATACAGTACATTATGTCCTTATATGGGTGTTGTTTGGTTTCTACTCTTCTGAATAGCTTTACTACCAAGTGTATGTCTTCCCATCATTCTTTACTTTCAGTGAGTGAAGGAGGAAAATAGACCACCTTTAGCACCGAGGGCCTATAGAAGAGCCTGCTTTGATCCCCTGCCCAGAATGCTCCATAGTACCAACACAAATGCCCAGTTGGCACCCCTTGGAAACGCGCGCAAACACACTTTCGCCCTCCGCTAACTCTCAATGCACGTTTTCGTCTCTGCAAACCTGTGCCTTCTGCCAAGTCTCTTATTTTCATCTCAAATCTCTCTTTTCTTTTGGAGTCTTTTCTTTCTCTCTGTAGTGCTTCACTCCTATTCCTATCTACTTTCTTTCTCTCTCTCTTTCTCTCAGTCTTTCTCTCTCTCTCTCCCTCTGTGTCTTGCCTGCAGATGGGTTGAGAGGATGGTGTTTAGTATGCTGTGTGTGACTACCCCTTTCCTGTTGCTCCAAAGAAAGGGGACTGAGCACTCCAGCCGGGATGTGGGGGGTGCCAGCCTAGTTTCCAAGAGACTCTCCAGGAATGCTCATGATAAAATTGACCTTGCTCTCATACACAATCCTGAACCACCACCCGCAACACCACCACCAGTATGCGACCTCCGCCCGGCTCTTTCCCATGCTAGACTCTGGCCCGCGGGGCTGAAGCTGGGGGGGGGTTATTGGGAGGGTGAAGGGCTGTTGCATCATGGGAGATGTTGCATGCCGCACTAGCCTGAAGAAACACACAGAGCAGGGGCCAAGAGCGGGAAAGCAGGAAGCTGCACGACTATGAAAGAGTTTCTTTTGGAGGGTTGGGGGTTGGATGGGGTTTTCAGTTGGGGGTTTGTGTGGAGAGGGTGGGTGTTTGGATGGGTTGGAGGGAGGGAGGGACGGCGTTTGGAGGGGAAGGAGGGGGGGGCCTATAGGAGGCAAGAGCATTTGGAAGCCATGGCTGAATGGGAAGGCCAAGGCCTGTTTTGTTCTCTGAAAGGTCGGAGGGCAGGAGGGGGGCTCCCAAACGACACACACAAGAAAAAAAGCACAGGGATGCCTTGGAAGGAGGGGCAGTTGAAGGAAAGGAACCCCCCCCCCCCCTCCCATTAGGGTTCAGAGACAGAGATTGCTGAATAACAAGGAACGGCCACATACCATCAGCCCTGAGCTCTGAAGCTCATGTTGTTCCTCTTCTCTCTCCACTTTTCTTGTGCTAATGATTTCCCAATGATGATGTATAGGCTCTTTGCTCCAGTAACAAGCGATCTGGACATTTTGGCACATTCACCAGGGCTGCAGTGTTTGGTATGTGAATAAGACCCTCTGAATAAGAGGACTTTTTCAGGGGCTGTCAACAACTCAAACCCGTTAATGTACGTAAGCACCTCTACCTCACTACCCACCCAGCTACACAGGACTGGCAAACTTGTCCTCCTCATCGTTTATGAGGTGATATATATTTTCCCCTCTTCAAACTCTGATGAGACCGTCGGGCCACTAGTGGTTGAGCCACTAATGGTTTACACACACACACACACACACACACACACCATTCCCATCAAGGGACTGCCTCTTTCCCATCATTATTCCCTCCCTCATCTCCTAGAAGAAAGACAGGGGTAGAGGGAGAGCTGATGTCCATTATACCGTCCTAAGAGAGGGATGGAGTGAGTGAGAGAGTAGCCTTTGAACCCATTCTTCACCCTCAGAGAGAGAGAGAGAGAGCGAGAGAGAGAAACAGCTGTAAGAGAAAGGGGAAGAATGGAGGAGGGACTGTGTTCTTTCCTGTATGCACCCAAAGGCAGAAGAGAGAGGAGTCCGCAGCGCATCTTTAACAGTCTTACCTCAGTACCTGGTTAACTTTGTAAATGCTAACTCATTTCTAGTCTTTATTTAGGGGGCTTTCCTACTCCTTATTTGTGATGGGTAGCAGCCTAGACAAGAATTGAGTGGACAAGAGATGGAGAATAGAACTGAGAAATGACCCGGGCCCTAGTCTGTATGGACATGCCAACCTGTATGAGCGTTTGGACACCACCTCTGCCATGGCACCGCGGCTCCCTCCCCAGAAATGTTCTACTTCTCGGAAAGTTCAAGAAGAGCGCATCCCAAAAAAAGTTAATGGAACAGTTCCTTATTAACCAGCCCACTAGGCTACCCTTTGTATGAGAACGTTATATGGTGTGAAGACTAGGAGGAGCAAGACTCCTCACCCCCTGCATGGTCTCTAGTGGCGGGTTAGTAAAGACAATGGACAATGCACAGCCCCTGTCTTCTGCTTGAGTGAGCTGACTGCCAGGCCATTGTCTGGTTTTGAGGTCAGATAATGAACACCTGCTGAGAGAGAAAGACGCGGAGAGAGGCTGAAGGAGAGAAAGAAGAAAAAACAAAAACAATAAGCATAGCATGATGGACTTTGAGGATTTGTATTTTGAGCGATTGACAGGAGTGAGTGGACAGTGAGTGGATTTAGTGTTAGAGGGTGATGCGCTAGGGGTAGCCATTGTGTGTGTGTGTGTGTGTGTGTGTGTGTGTGTGTGTGTGTGTGTGTTCCAAACCACTAGAGTACACCTACTAAGCTGACCATGGCATTTGTTTTTTCGGTCTGAATGTGTGTGGGTTTGTGTGGGAAGAAGAGTAATTGCCTGTGGCAGAGGATGGAGGCATGGAAGAGTTGGCTGCAGTATTACTGGGCCTTGACTTCCCTCCTCTCTGCCGATTTGACAAGGCAAATGCAGTTACTGACTTGACATCAGGGATGGACAAAAAGAGATAATGATTGTGTGTGTGCCAGTGTAGTGTAGTGAATGTACTGTACTGTATGTGTGTGTGGCTGTGCATTTGTGACCCACTTTTTGCTGTATACCTACAGGCATCGCGCCACTGACTAGAGTGTCACACACACAGGAACACAAGCTCACAGTAGTCGTAGTTCGCTGTCGGCAGAATGGCAGGCGCACGTTGTCCTCTGTCGATAACCTTAAATGGCTCCTCAGACCCTTCTGCGTTGACTGAAGAATACATGATTGGTTTCCTCTGTGCATATTTATATAAGAGATACGCACGCACGCACACACACACACACACACACACACACCCACAGTGCACAGAGTCGTGGTTCCTGCTTACTGCAACAGCCCTTTCCCTACATGCCTCTTGTCTGATCTGACCGACCCTGACAGTCTTGCTCTGCTATATAAAGCCCCACTGAAGCCCCCTCAGTCTCAGCAGAATGCTGGCCAGTCCAGCTTGCCTTCCCAGTTCCCTTTCATCAGACCTTACCTCTGACCCAGCGCCGCTGCCACGTTGCCATGGAAACCTCCCCTTAACCCTCAGAAACCACTTGTACTCCCACGTTAATATTATATGTTGCGATTTGGAAAAAAGAAGTGTCAAACTGCTTTCAAACTGTATGTTTTTCTCCCTTGAATGGTTTGAATAGGTTGAATAGGCCAAGCTGCCCTCTTAAAGGTGCTTGAAGCGATGCCACGAGATTTTTAGGCTAAAACATTTTATGTCACATACTGCAAATATCACCTAACCAACCACTAGCTGTCTGTGTCCTGAATACACTGTAAAAAAATGCGATCTCTGTAGACAGCGCAGGCTCCAAAAACGGCAACAAAAACAACCTGGGCAAACCTAGCCCATAAAAACATAACAAACTGTTCCAGCAAATCAGACGAGATGCGCGTTTAGGAGAGTTTCAATTGCACGGGAGCAGCACGGGAGGGAGGGGGAGGAAGTAGCGAGCTAGCTCTCTGTTTTGTGTGAAAGTCAACAGAAGTGACGTTACCCAGCATCGCTTAGAGTACCTTTAAAAGTTGTAGAAGATGTGGACAAGGAAGATATGAAAATATATGAAACCTCTATTTAGGTCCTCTTTCCCCAGCTTGTCTCCGTTGATGAGTTTTTAAATATCCTGAGACTTCTAACAAACGTGTTGTTTTATGAACATGTGCAACAATGAAGAACCTATTCTAATCTCAAAGAACCATGGCCTTTGGCCTTTCAGAAGCCTATGAAGAACGTTCATGGTGGTGTTGTTGGAGTGCATGTCACACACCTATTCCACATCCTCTTGTGTGGCTTACGATTGCTGCTGCTACTGCTCTTTCTGCTGTTTGGGCAGGTTGGAATCCCTGGACGGCCAGATCATTTGCCGACAGCTGAGCTCTGGTCAGCCCACCTCAGCCCAGAGCAAAGGGAGCAGCAGCACACAACTCTGCCCTCCCACAGCCGGAGAAAGCCTCCCTACACAAACACTCCCCGGTCCCACCAGCAGCTTTCAAGGGCCGCCCTAGTTCCCATAGCAGCCAAATAGTCCTCATTCCAGAGGATTTCACACGGATGTGCACTGAGGCTGCCCTTATTCCCTCTTGGTTAAGCTTCCAAACAGCCTCACAGGGACACCCAGAGCAGGTGTCCCAAGTCGGGAGAGAAAAGCAGTCCATCATTAAAACCCCATTAGGCAGAAGTTACAGTCCGAGGCACCACACACACACACACACACACACACACACACACACACACACACACACACACACACACACATATACATACAGACATACATACTTATTGTAACTCTTGAGTTGGAATGCAAATTGAATGTGCTGCCAATTCTGTCTCAATCCCTGAATTAATTTAAACTCCGGACAGCCAGAGTTCGTTACGCTGGGCGTACAGTTTGGTCAACACACAGGGCCATGAAATGGGCAGAGAATTAGATGAGCGATGAGGGGAAAGAGATGGAGAGGAGGAGAGGGGGAGGGGGAGAGAAAGTGAAAGCTGGAAGAAGAGGGAAGAGGCAAAAGGGAGGGGCACAGAGAGAAAGGGTCGAGCGAAGGCGGAGAGAGGGAGTAAAGTGAGTGAGGGCGGCCGTGTAACCATAACCATAAACACAGCCCTCGTGTCGCACTCGTGTCTGTCTGGCGCCTCCACCCCAACCCCCCTCTCCTACATCCGTCCAGTCGATGGGATCAGTAGGTCCCCTGGGACACAGTTGTCTGCAGTAGCCTCATCCCCCCCCCCCCCCTAGACAGTGAGCCTGTATAACACACCCTCTATGGCCACTATCACTCACTCACTCACTCTTTCAATCACTCACTTGCCCACTCACACTCACATTTTCTTTTTCTCTCTCTCCCTCTCTCTCTCTCTCTTTCTCTTTCTCTCTCTCTCTATCTATCTCTCTCTCTCTCTCTCTATCTCTCCCTCTCTCTCTCTCTCTGGTATGGCCTCTATGCTTGCCACACAATAATCTCTCTGCATGATCTCATCATTATCATCAGAATTGTTTTCATGGCAGTTATCTTTATCTTTATCATTGTCATGCACGCGCACATTTAAACTGTGTTTGTGTGTTTTTGCTTGTCAGATAAGCTGCTATGAAAGGGGTGTGTGTGTCTGGGGGAGGGGGTTGCTGAATGAAAATCACAGTCTATTCTCCAACTCACACACGTGTCACAAACAACAGCCTGAAGCCATGCACACACACAAACAAACCAACACAGATAGCAGCTTACTTTAGTGGTCATTAAGACAGCTTGACTTCAGTGGTCATTAAGGTAATAGTGATCCAACTGCCACACATGCCTGCCTCAGTGTCCTCAGTGTAAACTGCTGTCTGATGATGGTGTGTGTGTGGGTGGGTGGGGGGTGGGGGGGTTCTTCTCACCATCCTTGCAGGAACCAGTACTGCCTACTGTTGTGTCATATTAAGTTCATGAATCCATCCACACATGTATGTTAGTGTTGCTTAGTAAGTTTCAAATTCATAAACCTCTTTAAACCATCAGAAAAATGGCAATTTATCAAATGTCAGTACTCACTTTGATTAGTGTCATCTGGGAGGTGCTTTGAGCTATAGAAATGACACACACTGCTCTCACACACAAACCTCTCATACACTCATGGGTGTGAGATTAAATGGACTTTATCTTCCTTTCCCTGTGTCAAGTGTCGGGACCCCAGTGGGTTCGGAAATGCGCCATGTTTGTGCGAGCATTGAGCCTGACAGACATGCCTGGTAAGTGTCCCCTCTAAACCCTCTCGTACCTTGTGTGTGTGTGTGTGTGTGTGTGTCCTCTCTGAACCCTGTCTGTTCTGTCTCGTACCTTATATGTGGATTTGTGTATGTGTCTGTGTGTTTGTCTGATTGTGCTACTGTTGCTCTGCACGTGGTCTGTTGGTTGGTTATTTTCAGGTCTGTAGGCCTATGTGTTGCGCATCATCGTGTAAGCATGCGATTCAATGTGGTCCACTGTGTGTGTATTGTCAATGCATGTTGCTGTGGGATTTTTGTGCCGCTGGCTTATTTTAATCAGTTGTTGGTTTTACTTTGGTCTGTGTCAGCGCAGAACTGGAGACACAAGCGTGTTTTACCTTTTTCCCCTGGAGGTATTTTGGCTTTGTGTAAATGTGAAGTGCAGATGAGACTTATTTAGCTGCGTTGTGTTTGACCAACAAACAACAGAGCAGCTCAGCCCTGTGCCTGTATGGGCTCGATCTCACAACCTGTTGCATCATGGGATTGCGATGCGTGTGTGCTAGCAAGGCAGCATAAACCCATGGGTGCTACCATCTCTCACCAGCACGTCTCTGAAGGCGTTCGGAAGGAGGTTTACTTGACATACTGCGCAGCGGTTATCGTACCAGCTGGCTACTTACACTTGGGAAGCTTGAAGGTGAGGTAGCTTACTTACTTTTTAACATGCTGTTCTGAGGCACAACTGGTGCTTTGTGCCTTTAGGGGAACTGGTGTGGTGGGATTTGACTTAGGCCTATGTTTGTGTTAATTTTCACTGGTGTTCTAGACTAGACCTTTTGTGTTTGGAAGAGGACGTTAGAGTGGTTTAAACCCTGTGCAGGTGACACGAGTTGTTCAGCTGTCATTGGTCACCACCACATCAACTGGACGCACCCATTCTTGTGCAATGCAACCCTTCCCATATCCCTTTAAAGCTGAGACTGTTTTGGATGTAGGCTGTGGTCTGTGTCCTGCCCCATGTGTCCCAGCTCTTCACACGTTAACAGCCCTACTGCCCATGTAGCACAATAAGAAAGCCTTTAAGTCACATGACCAGCCTCATCCTCCCAAGAACAGCTGACATGCTGGCAATGACCCCAGACTTCAGAGCAGCCTTTGGGGTCGTGAAATATTCAACAGGTGTGTGTGTGCGTGTGTGCGCGCGTGTCTCGCCGCCGCAGTAACAGCAGTAGTAGGAGCAGCAGCGCTAGCTCTGGTTACCGGTCAGTCCGGCGGACGGCAGTGAGAGTAGCTGGCGGATGGGCAGGGAAGGGCAGGGTTGGTATGAGCAGAGCAGAGATGGACAGCTGAGGTGGTGGTGATGGACCCGCACGAGCGGATAGGAGGTCTGGCCTGCGACTCAACTGACATCTGAATCCCTCAGCCCACCCCAGCCCAGCCCAGCGCTCCCTTACTCCGAGGCGTCCTGAGACGTCTGCTGGAGACCCGGACATGTTCAGGAAGAGGAAGATGGTGCTGAAGGTACTTCAGAAATAAGTGAGAAAGGGAGAGACATGAAGGTGGGGTGTGAAGGTTCAGCGTTTCAGCGTTAGAGTTCTTGCACCCGGAGGCCAAATGTGTCCTATACCAGTGTGAGCATTGTATTCTTTTCATGTTTGGGTTCTGGACTGTATGTTTTTCAAGCATGGCTTACATTATCCATGGTGAGGGCAGAGCCGTCAGGCGCCTGTAGCATGTCACATCGCTGTCTGTGTGCTTCTGCATGGGGAGGCCTGCTGGATGGGTGGGTGGTTCGTGTAGTGGTGGAGTCGTGCACCACAGATCTGTTTACAGTTGGCTTTTGTGCCACTTCGTCTGTCGGCTGGAAACCCGAACCAGCAGCGGCAGCAGAGGAGGTGTGGAGTTACTGGGGGTGGGTGGGGTTGCAGCGGGACGAGGCAGCCTCCATCACGGCCTCATCAGAGGGCCACGCTCCCCAGTGCCCCTGTGGGCGTGAAACGTATAGATAGGTCACACAGGATGTCGGTCAGTCAATCAAAGTTGGTCCCAGAAAGACAGTTTGTTTACAAAGACAGATGATCTAATAAGGATTGTTTGAATACAATTAATTTTGTATTATGTGCTGTGTCACTGTTCTAGGCTACACCAGGTCACTGTAAGGCGAGGATCACATCAGCCAGCGGCAAACGTAACGCAACGCTTAGACCATAATAAGTTTTGTCTCGTTCCTAAGCAACACAAACGGTTGTCAATTGTATACGCTTGCGTTGCGCTTTGAAAGTTCAACGCTCAGCTTGTTCAACGCTAGCGTTACGCCAGCGTTGCCACCGTTCCGCTGCCGAACCATAGAGAACAATAGGAAGCTTGCCGCTGCCTAATATGATCCCCCGCCTTACAGTGTTTGGTGTGTCACAGTGAGGCCATGTTAGATTATTTCTGCTTTGCTAACATCTGTGCTAGCCCTCTGGTTTAGCTTAGCTTAGCCCAGACACAGGTTACTCACCAGGTGCTGCAGCCAGACACGCAAGCAAATAGGTTGTGTTTGCTCCTGCGTGTGCGGCCAGGTGCTGCTTTGCATAAGAGCACCACCCAGTCTGACATGGACAGCTCTGCTGTTCCTTTGGACAAGAGACCAAAGGAGCAGTGGGGGGGTGGAGTGGAGGTGGTACCCATGACCTTTGAACTCAGTCCACACGCATATGGACATCAGAAGAGGAGGATTAAGGGAGTCTGGGTTGAGCTAGCGGTGGAGTCTCTTGAAGTGTGCGATGAGTTGTGGATGCTAGATGAGTCACCGAAATCCATAGAGAGATGGTGTTGTTGTTGGATGAGGTCATCGTTCTTGTGTTGAAAACTCTCTTGAGTACTACTAGTGGATTGCTCGATCCCTCACTCTCACTTACGCACACACACACATTCTCAGCGATCTTTCTCACACACACTTACTTACACACACACACACACACACACACACACCCCATAGGCATATTCTTCTCTCTCTCTGTCGTTCACTCTCTCACACACAGATATTCAGAGCAGTATTTCACACACATATAGGCATACTCTTTTCTCTCTCTCTCTGTGTCTCTCTCTCTCTCTCTCTCTCTCTGTCTTTCTCTCTCTGTCTCTCACTCTCGTTCTCTCTCTCTCACACAAATATTCAGAGCAGTATTTCACACACATATAGGCCTACTCTTTTCTCTCTCTCTGCTTCTCCTTTACACACACTCTTCCTATTGTGAGTGAATGTGATTATCAGCAAGCCTCCCATGAGAAGCACTATATCTTAATCAGCTTTCGACATACTTTATTCACCAGGAATGTCACTCTGCCTCAATAGTTTGTTTATTCTCGTTCTCCTTGGTTGACCCACTGTGTGTGTGTGTGTGTGTTCATGTGGAAAGGAGGTAGATAGATGATCACTGAAATGTCAAATGTGACTTCAATTAACCTTTTCAAAATCAATATGCTCCTAGTCCCCCTAACCGTGTGTGTGTGTGTGTGCTCGTGTGTGCCTGCACTTTATAATATTATTCCACTGAAGAACCCACATGACCAGCTTTATGTTCTTATCTTTCTTCTTTTTCCTCTCTCTTGTGCTGGGAGGGGGGGGGGGGGTGTCTCTGCTGCAGCTGTTCCTCTTCCTGTCTGTGTGAATGGCATAGTGTCTGTTTGGCATTAGGGAGCAGCCCGGAAGAACTAGATTACATTAGAGATGCCTCCACATGCACACACACACACACACACACATATACACACACACACACACACACACACCAGGAAGGGTAGGAGACATATGAAGAATGTGGGGTAAATGGGGATAGACCCCATTATTTTCTATCAGATAAATATTGCCTCAGGTTACTGAAGGTGTATGTACTCCCACACAGAGGGTCGAGCAAATTGCATAGGACCAAGTTTAGGATTTTTGGTGTTTGACTGTGATCCAAGGCGATAGCTTTTCTAAAGCGTTACTCGCCTCAGATTTCGGCTTCATCGCCTCAGCATGCAAATCCTGACGGCATTCTCTTAAAACCCGGGAGGGATTTACAGACCGTCAGGTGAACAGCACAACTGGCTGCCCAGATTACATGTGAAATGTTTCCAGATCCGTGAGACCTTGGCTAAGGTGTTTAGACAAAACAATGAGAGAGTGTTTGTTACAATCACCGGTGAAGGCCATTTGAGTGTGTCTTGGGTTGAGTGTTTTGTCTGCTATCTCTTGTCTGGGACCTCAGTTTCTAAACCATTCCCTCATTAGTTTTCATCAGTCTTCTGCCATTTCTTCTGAAACCATTATCCCTTGTTTAAAACTC